>NC_037676.1:23890612-24028675 GCF_003255815.1 Theropithecus gelada
AAAAAAAAAAAAAAAAAAAAAAAAAAAAAAAAGAGTGAACGCAATCAATAGGGGGAAGATGCTCTCTGTGCAAAATATATTTGTGCAAACACCACCACTAAAGTCTCCATTGCAACCAGACTTCTGTGGTTAGTGCAGAAAGGGTGATGTTGACAGAGACTGCAACACCATCCCAACCACAGGGGCAGGGCTGTCAGCTTCCACTGGGCTGGGAGGTAAACTGTGAGGTCCTGCAAATGCCTTTTATGGGGGCCTTGGCATCTGCCTTGCTGGAAGGGTTCAGAATGACATCATGTAACCCACTGCAAAGGCTGATGCCACCCAGAGAGTGCCACATTGACGAGCAAAAGAACAACAATTGGGTTGACCTGTTCAAACTTTTCCATAACAAATTAAGTTATTTACAGGTTAGAGTCTCTTCTGTGTTTAAAGATGAATAAATTCAGAGAGGAAAACAGAATTTGCAGAATTAAAATATCATACATTACAATAGTAGCAAATTAGTAAATTTAATGAATCACGTTAGTATAATATCTATCTAGCCTGTGAAGTTCCTTTACATGTACTTCAAAACAAGAGAAAAAAGTTAAACATGATAAGATTCTGATTTATTCAGCCAGGAACAGTGGCTCATGCCTGTAGTCCTTGTGCTTTGAGAGGCCAAGGTTAGGGGATTGCTTGAGGCCAGAAGTTCAAGGTTGCAGTGAACTATTACCATGCCACTGCACTGCAGCCTGGGAGACAGAATAACACCCCATCTCTACAAAAAAATTAAAAAATAATTAGCTGGACATAGTGCCTCTTGCCTAAAGTCCAAGCTACTTGGGAAACTGAGGTGGGAGGGCCGCTTGAGCCTGGGAGGTCAAGGCTGCAGTGAGCTATGATTGTGCCACTGCATGGCAGCCTGGGCAACAGAGCGAGATCCTGTGTCAAAAACAAAAAATTGAATTCTGATCTAACCAAAAATATTCACTGTTGATTCTACTAGTTAATTATGTCATCAGCAAATATTGATAATTAATGTCTCTTATTTCCTTGCATGGAATAGAGCAACCTCTGCATATTGCTCTCACTATGGTGTGATAGGACCTTCTTTTCTTATTTCTGATTAATAGGAATTCATGGCAATTCACGTTTAAGTGTAGTGCTAGCTGCTTGTTTCTATTAATAATATATACTCTATCATGTTGAGGAGGTATAGCCTATTCTTAGTTTACTAAGGGTTTTGATCAAGAATGAGTGTTTTCAAATCCCTTTTACATATCGATCCAGATAATCATTTGGTTTTTCTCTACTGACCTTTTGATGAAATAAATTCTATTGATAAGTTTCCTATTATTGAACTGCTCTTGTACTTTAAAAATAAAACTTATAGCTGGGCGCCATGGCTAATGCCTGTAATCCCAACACTTTGGGAGGCGGAGGAGGGCAGATCACCTGAGGTCAGGAGTTTGAGACCAACCTGGCCAACATGGTGAAACCCTGTTTTTACTAAAAATACAAAAATTAGCCAGGCATGATGGCAGGCACCTGTAATCCCAGTTAGTGGAGAGGCTGAGGCAGGAGAATCACTTGAACCCGGGAAGCGGAGGTTGCAGTGGAGGTTGCAATGAGCCGAGATGGTACCACTGCACTCCAGCCTGGGCAACAGAGTGAGACTCCATATAAAAAAAAATAAATAAATAAAATGTATTTAGTCATCCTGTATCATTTTTTTCATGCAGAACAATATGAGATTCACTAATATTTTCTTTAGTTTTGCATCTCTGTTTATAGTTGAATTTGTATTATATTTATACAAATACATGTTTCTATTTATATTTTTGGCTCCATAGTTTAGCAGGCTTTACTGCCAGGGTTAGGCTAGTTTCATAAAACAAACTTTTTTTTTCCTTTTCTTTTGAGTCAGAGTCTCACTTCATTACCCAAGCTGGAGTGTAGTGATGTGATGTTGTCTCACCGCAACCTCTGCCTCCTGGGTTCAAGTGATTCTCGTGCCTCAGCCTCCCAAGTAGCTGGAATTACAAGCGCATGCCACCACACCCAGCTAATTTTTTTGTATTTTCAGCAGAAACAGGGTTTTGCTACGTTGTCCATGCTGGTCTTGAACTCCTGACCTAAAATGAGCCACCCATCTCGGCCTCCCAAAGTGCTGGGATTACAGGCGTGAGTCACCACACCTGTCCTCACTCTATCATTTTCTACAGAACAGTTTATATTACATTCAGCTGACCTGTTCCCTGAATGTACAAAACTATTTGCCTTTATAGCTAGGCCTGCCACATTTTTTAGCTGTAATATTTTGACCACACTTTCGATTTCTTCTATGCTGTTTGGTTGGCTCAGGTTTTCTATTTCTTGGCTCAATTTTGTTTATTTACATTTTCCTAATGAGTTCTGTTTTCACTGTGATCTTTACAATGTATTATATAAGAACTACAATGCACATCCTAGTCTTACGTAAGTGGCTTTTCTATGGTCCCATACCCTTTTACTTCATTATATCTATTTGTGTTTTTCTTTTATTCTTGACTAGATTCCCTAAAAGTATATTCATTTTATTGCTATGTTTCTACTTAAAACGCTTACAGAATATTAAGTAAAATACATGGCCATTTGAATTCTCCTATTTTTCACATTCTAGGAAAACGTAGGTGGAATTTCCTGTCTTCAAATAATACACCATCCTGAAGAATTTTAACATGCGTACCCAGGCAACACATCACAACAACAATTTTACAAGTAAGAAGACTGTGTTCAAGAGAGACCTTTTTGGCAATTCACAGGACAAATAAAAATGCAACTTCCAGGGCCAGCGTTTGCCCAGCTCTTGCTGTGTGGGCCAATCCAAAGTTAATAAGGACAGACATTAATCACTGGATCATTTCTAAATGGAAATCATTTCCTCATCCAGGAAGAATCTAAATGAGTTTTCTCTCCTCTTATGAGACTTTTTGCATATGTGGTATAAGTCATTCAGGGGAACAAACCCTGAGGCATAATTTCAGGGGAGGGAAGGGCTTAAGTTAGAACTTGATGCCACAGTACATGACTAAGAAACTATGTAAGTAATGAACCCTAGGGCCTTGTCCTCCTGATTCAGCCAAGCCAGGTAATTGCTGCAAAGTATTTAAAGATTCCTTGTTATTTTGAAAGAAGTGAGTTCAGAAATATTGCTCAAACATGACACAGACAACCCTGGGATGAAGCTACACTTTGAGATTGGAGATTATACCAAAAAAAAAAAAAACAGAACAAAACCCCAAAATCCCAAACTGTAATAGCGTAGCCTACCTTTTAATATTAAAGATTTGTAGTTTGGCTATTATGAGTATTGTAATCACATAGTTGCTTAATTAAAACACTGCCTTTCAAAATATCTATTAAGAAATTCAAAATGTGGCCGTCCAAATGAACGTTCTCTAACACTTTAAGTCACTTTTATTGGTGCTATAACAATTCTACACTAAATGTAGTTTCTCCCAGGAGGGTAAAGATTGACATTCAAAAACATGAATTCTGAGGACAAGGACCAATTAGAGAACAAATAGCAGTCCCAATCTCAGTGAGCTAATGAACACGAAAGTGTTTAGGAACATTATTCATCTGGAGCTGGTTCTACAATTTCATCACCCCCACCTCCCTTTCAAGCCTCCTTCAGGTATTTCTGGAAGATCTCAGGGTGTATATCTGAGTATTCACAAATCAACTGGGCTATTTTGGTTTTTTCTGCTATGACCTTCACCAGGTGGTATCACCAGTATCTACTTGGTCTTGCAAATATTTTAATAGATATTGTCATGCCTCCTTCTAGCACCTTTATCTCAGGCAGGCCCCATGTCATTTCCACTGGGATATCCATGAGAATGCCACCCCCTCCCCCGTAGAAGCCTGCTTGTTCAGTGGGTACCAAAGCATTGTTTGTGCGCTGCTGTCTTACCAGGGGTTAGTAAATTTTTTATTTTTTATTTTTTTTTATTTTTTATTTTTGAGATAGAGTCTTACTCTGTTGCCCAGCCTGGAGTGCAGTGGTACAATCTTCCCTCACTGCAACCTCCATCTCCTGTGTTCAAGTGATTCTCCTGCCTCAGCCTCCCAAGTAGCTGGAACTACAGGCGTGTGCCACCACGCCCTGCTAATTTTTGTATTTTTAGTAGAGACGAGGTTTCACCATGTTGGCAGGCTGGTCTCAAACTCCTGACCTCTAGTAATCCTCCTGCCTCAGTCTCCCAAAGTGCTGGGATTACAGGCGTGAGCCATTGCGATGAGCCAAGTTCTCTATTTATAGTTCTTATCATTGGAAATAGAGTTCAAAGGGCCAGGCCAGTAGACAATTCCTCAACACAGATATTCACTGCTTTCAGAAGTGCCCCCATCCTCTGATTTCTATGGCAACTTTTACTAGTGGAGGCCTTCTCTTCCCAAGACTTCTCTTCCAAGGGCTTCTCACAAATCCTTATGCAAACAGACTTCCAGTGGGAAAGTACCACCACACGCTTCCTTAGTTATGCTGCTCCTTCTGGAGGCCCCCAGCCTTCCCACCCACCGAAAGGGATGACAGTCATAGTGTAGAGCAGGGATTGGCAAACTAAGGCCCAAGGGCCAACTGTGCCTCACCACCTGTTCCTGTGCAGCCTGTAAGATAAAGATAAGATAAATATAAGATTTTTTTTTTTTTTTTGAGACAGAGTCTTGCTCTGTCACCAGGCTGGAGTGCAATGATGCAACCTCTGCTCACTGCAACCTCTGCCTCCCGGGTTCAAGCCATTCTCCTGCCTCAGCCTCCTGAGTAGCTGGGATGACAGGCACGCGCCACTACACGCAGCTAATTTTTGTATTTTTAGTAGAGACGGGGTTTCACCACATTGGCCAGAATGGTCTCCATCTCCTGACCTCGTGATCCGCCTGCCTCAGCCTCCCAAAGTGCTGGCATTATAGGCGTGAGCCACCGCACCTGGCCAAGATAAGAATGTTCACTACATTTTCACATGAGACAGAAAAGAATCAAAAGAAGGATAAACAATGATATCTCTTCCCCTTCTCCTTCCCCTTCCCCTTTCCCTTTCCCTTCCCTTCCCTTCCCTTTCCTTTTTTTAAGATAAGGTCTCACTCTTATTGCCCAGGCTGGAGTGCAGTGGCACAACAATAACAGCTCACTACAACATCGACCTCCCCAGGCTCAAGTGATCCTTTCACCTCAGCCTCTTGAGTAGCTCGAACAACATGTATGTGCCAACACACGTCTAATTTTTGTGATTTTTGTAGTGACAGGATATCTTCATGTTGCCCAGGCTGGTCTTGAACTCCTGGACTTAAGCAATCTGCCCACTTCGGCCACTCAAACTGCTGGGATTACAGGGGTGAGTCACTGCACCTGGCCAGAATCATATTTCATGTGCATAAAAACTACACGAAATTCAAATTTCTTATCTACTGTGAAAACCTTAGCCAAATTAAATTTAGCATAGTTTAATTGAGCAAAGAACAACTTGAGAATCAGGCAGCCTCCGGAGCCAGGGTAGGCTCAGCAACTCCAGTGCAGCCACATGGTGGAAGACAGAAGAAGGAAAGTGATGTACAGAAAACGGAAGTGAGGGACAGAAACAGGCGGATTGGTTACAGCTCAGCATCTCGGCGTTTACCTTATTTGAAGACAGTTTGAACAATTTGCCCCCTTTGATTCGCCAAAACTCAGTGATTGGCACAAGAGTAGGTTTTGGTCTGTTTACACTTCCATTGAGGTTACAGTTCACTATGTACACAGAAATCTTTAGGCTGAACTTAAAATATGTAAGGAGGCAGGTTTAGGCTAAACTTGATCTAACACAACTAATGAAGTTTTACCGGGACATGACCACACTCAATTCATTGTACATATTGCTTATAGAGGCTTTCCTGCTATAACTGCAGAACTGAATGGTTGCAGCAAGGCCATATGGCCTGTAAAGCCTGAGAACTATACATAGTGGGGCCTTTATAGCAAAAGCTTGCCGACCTCTGCTTTAGAGTGTGGACCCTGGAGTCAGTCTGTCTGGGTCTGGATTTTGTTTTGCCACTAATTAATTATGTAGGTAATTTCTTTACATCTCCGAAGCCACATTTGTGAGGTAGGAATGACCAGAGAGTTATATTTACCTCATTAGGTTGTATGGGGATTAAACAAGGTGATTTAGAGCCAGTACTCATTACTTCATATGCAGTTATTATTGTTACTTTACAGTTGGTGGCTGTGAACAATAAAATCGTTCCAGTATTAAATACAAGTTCTGGATTAAATGTTTGTTTTCTTAACTGATCACAAATAGGAAGAAACATCTGCTGAATGTGACAGTCATCTAAACAGGATAGTCACAGTGTCCGTGTGACCAAGGAACCGAGGAGTGAAACTTCACTCTTGTCACAAAAAAATGATCAGATTTAGGCAAATAACTTCCTGCTCTTGCTACATAGCCCAGAGATTTCGGCAATCAAGTATTTTTCTTTATTGTATCAAGTATATTTCTTTATTTATCAAGTATATTTCTATATTGCTTTGAAGAAGGTTGAATAAAATCTTTCATTTATTCATGTTCTTCTATGGTCATTTTCCCTGTAAATCTATGACTTTCTATAGTTACAATCATTTTGCAGCATAGACAATCTAATTATTTTCATTTACGCTTACATAATACATTTTCCACATTTCTTCTAAGTTTTCATCATCTCTCTCTCTTTTTTTTTTTTTTTTTGGCAGGGGGAACAGGGTCTTACTGTGTCACCTAGGCTGGAGTGCAATGGTGCCACATCAGCTCACTGTAACCTCCACCTCCTGGGCTCAAGCGATCCTCCTACGTCAGCTTTCTGAGTAGCTGATACTACAGACACACACCACCACACCCTTGTATTTTTTGTATTTTTTTTTTGAAACAGGGTTTCGCCATGTTGCCCAGCCTGGTCTCGAACTCCTGGGGTCAAGTGATCTGCCCACCTTGGCCTCCCAAAGTGCTGAGATTACAGGCGTGAGCCACTGCATCCAGCCCACCCTCTCTTATTTTAAACAGTCTTATGAATATTAATTTTTCAATGCATATAGGAATCAAGACATATGGTAAATAAACATAGTTTTTAAAAAAAATCAGGTAGTTTGATTTTATCTCACCTAAATATGGATCTAGTTTTCAACAAACTAATGCCTTCTTACTGCTCACATCATCAACCTCTCCCAACAGTGGAATCAGCTCATTTAGACACAGCAAAGAACATTCCAGAAACAAAACTAGAAGATAAAGAATTTTGCCATGTTCATGAAAAGGGTAAATCATAAGTATAAATCTCCTTGTGACAGGGATGAGGAGATAACAGCACTGGAGCCCTGAGCATTTTCTTCCCATTCATCAGAGAAGCCAGACCCCCACAGCCACATGGCAGAGCCTGTGCAGACTCAGGGATGCTCACAACCTAAGTCACTTGTAGAGTGGAGAGTGAATAATGATGCTGGAATCCCTGGGGCCTATGAAAAGTTACTTCTGGGACTAGAGTGATTGATGTTTACTTTGTCCTGCTAAGCTCCTAGGTCGCAGAATTACAATGTATCACCTACTCCTGGCTTACCTAGAACCATCCTTAGGAGCCTGCAAAGCACTGCTTAGAACCAATTACATTATTTTTATTATTATCATTTTTTTGGTAGTTCCACTAGCCACTCACTCATATAGGATCAAAGAATAATCTTCCTTTATCTAGAGAGACAGAAAAAAAAGACACTTTAAACGAATCCACAGCATCTCACAGAGAAGCCATCAGATCAGCCTGATTTGACAAAAATAAACCTGGTAATCAACAGGGAAGATGAGGCTCTTGCCAGTTCTCTTCACATCCTGTCCATTTATTCTCTAAGGCATTGTAACGGATAGTCACAATACTCCTGTCAAACTAACCCTCAAAGTCACTTACCCTCATTTCTTTCTCCATGGCTCCTTCAAGCAGAGCCTGAGTGTCTGTGCGTGCATAAGTGTGTTTGTATTTGTGTGGGTTTTAGAGTTTGAAGATCTCTGGTCGTGGAATATGCTTAATGTTTCTTCTGAAAAGATAACAGAGGAAAAAGAAAAGGATATTTCTGGGCATCATGCTGTCGTTCCACCTACCTGTCTGGTTGACTGTCTAATTTTAAGCCTCATTCTAATAAAAGACTTTGAAAAGCTCTGCTTTTATGATTTAAAAGGACATTCAAACTGGGATTTAGCCATCTGATATAGCAAAGTGAGTGGATTTCAGTTTTCAGAAGGAAATGATAAACATACTGAAAGCTGTAATTAAAATTTTCCATTTTCCTCCAACTCTCTTAAAGCAACTGTCAAATTTGAAATCCCTGGCTCCCAAATTCAAGGATCTAGTTTTGGAAGAAGACTTCAATGCAAGAGTGGGATGAGGCAGTTGAAATCTCTTTGGTAGAAACCCAGTTCCACTGGATAATAGCATTAACATTCTGATGTATATTGCATTTGAAATATACCTGTGTTCAGAGAACAGAGGTCATCCAATTTCCCTAAGCACAGAGAATCCATGTAACTTTGAGAAGACCTGAGTCCACAACAGGCAGGTCATATAATTCAGTGCAGAGCGCTTTAGCTCTTAAGGGGCCACATGGAGCAGTTGCTGAGGAAGGCATGAAGAAGTGGGTCCTAAAGAAATATTGAAAGGAAAACTTTGATACAGAGCAACTGGGACAGGAAAGGGTGAGGACAAGATAGATATCAATGGTGACCAAGACAATGGCAACTCTATTCCCCAGTTGTTCAAGCCCCAAACCTTAGAGTCATTCTTTTTGTTTTGAATCAATATTTGTTTAGAGACAGGGTCTTGCTATGTTGTCCATGCTGAAATGCAGTGGCAATTCACAGGTGCCATCCCTTTATTGATCAGAAAGGGAGCTCAAGAGAAGATGCCACCTGGAGCCCAAGGCAATTCAAATGTGAAGTCCTGGCTATGGGATCTTTGAAAAGACAAGGATGCATCTAGTCGCTTTCTACACAGGGATGCTCTCTGGGCTGCTGGCTGGTTGGAAAAGGGAGGTCTTGGGATGGATGTTCCCCCTGGATATGTGGGCCTGAATTTCTTCAGCTAAGGAGGAGTACCGAAGTTTTGGGATACAGGGCTTTCCAAATAATTGACTTGGACCAGTTCACCCCTCCTTAGGCAACCTGGTGGTCGCCTGCTCCCAGGATGTCCCTATATTGATGTGGAACTTAGTGCAGACACCTGATCGGCATAGCTCACTACAGCCTGGAACTCCTGGGCTCAAGCAATCCTCTTGCCTCAGCCTCCCGAGCAGCTGGGACTACAGGCACATGCGACCTAGCTGGCTTTAGCGTCATTCTTGACCCAGGTTGTATCTCACATGCAGGGACAAGAACCAAGGTGTGTGGGGCCTGAAGTGTGTATGATAGGGGTAGGGCTCTTAAAAAAAAAAAAGAAAGAAAAATACAAGCTTATCTCTTTCTGGTGGAAAACTTCCCAAAAAAGATTGAAGCACACCAAGAACATCAGAAGCCTCATCGTAGAAAATCGCCCCGCCATTCATGTGGCCCTTCTATTGGTTCTTTTTCATGCTGTGATGCAATCATAGCTCACTGCTAGCCTTGACCTCCTGGGCTCAAGCAATCCTCCCACCTCAGTCTCCTAAGTAGATAGGGCCACAGGCACAGCCACCATGCCCAGGATATATATATAGTAGAGGAAGGTCTCACTATGTTGTCCAGGCTGATTTTCAACTCCTGACCTTAAGCAATCCTCCCACCTCAGCCTCCCCAACTGCTGGGATTACAGGTGTGAGCCACCGCATCTGGCCAGGTTCTATTTTCACATATATTAAGAACCCAACTTCTTTTTCACCTCCACCCCAAACCTCCTGGTCCCAACTACCTTCATGTCTTGCCTGAATGACTGAAATAGCCACCCACGTCCATCCATGTGGGCCTCCCTTGCCCCTTTACAATGGATTCATACCACAGCAAATAAGTGCAATATGTCCCAGGTTGGCTCAAAGCCCTCCAAACCTCTCTTGTAGCAGTAATACATAAAGTTCATATTCCTGTCAGGGTTCTGTTCTATCTGGCACCCCTCTGCCTCTTAGACCAAGCTTCCTCTCACCTCTTACTCAGCTCCCACTACCCAGGATCCCTGGCTGACTTGGGAACCTGCCAAACCAGCTTGGTGTTCTTTGCCTTTGCTGCTCCTCTTTTCCAGAACACTTTCTCCTGGAATCTTTGCTTCCTTCAGGTCTACACCTCAACCTCAGCTTAGCAGAGCTGCATTGCCAGAGCACTCCATACAAACAGCATCACCCTACATGCCCTATCCTCCTTGCTTTGGAATTTTCTCTAATGTTTACCCTCATTTGGTGTACATTTCTTTATTGTCTTACTCTCCTCATCTAGACTAGAAGCTCTGTGAAGGGACACATTTTACTGTATTCACCGCTGCACCCTCATTCTTAGAGAGATGCCTGGCATTTAATTACACATTAATGTGTAGGCATTTAATATGTGTGTGAAGAAGGAAGAAGAAATTACCTAACCTGGGAAATTAGAATCATGATATACTAATGGAGGAAGATAAATTATTTTGGGGAAGATGGTGGAACTCTTTCTGGATGTCAAGTCTAAAGTGACAGAGGAATTTCTTAAATTATTGTTAAACATGGTGAATAAATACCTATTGGTTGATGGAGAAAAAAAAGCCAGCTCTAGTAGTTACCCACCGTGAATAGGACTTCAAAAAAAATTCAGACCTGGTTTTGCAAAAAACCACCAAAGTTAAAATGCACCAATTCTCCAATGAAACTTTACTATCTTGTTATCTCGTTTGCCTATCTATCTTTACTGTCTTTTTTTTTTTTTTCTTCTTCTTCTTTTCTTTCTTTCTTTTTTTTTTTTAGACGGAGTTTTGCCCTGTTGCCCAGGCTGGAGTGCAGTGGCCTGATCTTGGCTCACTTGTAGTCTCTGCCTCCCGGGTTCCAGCGATTCTCCTGCCTCAGCCTCCTGGGTAGCTGGGATTACAGGAGCACACCACCACGTCCGGCTAACTTTTGTATTTTAGTAGAGAAGGGGTTTCACCATGTTGGCCAGGCTGGTCTGGAACTCCTGACTTCAGGTGATCCGCTCGCCTCGGCCTCCCAAAGTGCTGAGATTACAGGCGTGAGCCACCGCGCCCGGTCAACTACCTGTCTTTACTACATGTTAATCTTCCTTTCTTTTACGTTCCTAAAAAGCCTGAAAACCTTCACAGACTGCAAAGAGGATATAATTTCTCTCTAGAGGCGTCTTCTTCGACGGTGAACGTAATTAAGCTGGTCATTTACTCCGCTTGCAATGTTACTTCTCAGTACAAGGTAGCGAGAAACCCCTGGATCTTCATTCTCCAGGTCTCTCCAGGAAGAAATGAATTTCAAGAGGGAGCTCCAGAGAGGGCGCCACCTGGAGCCCAAGGCGGTTCAAATGCGCAGCCCCATTGGGATCTTCGTCAAGAAAATGCAGTCGTTGACGGAGAAAAGACGGGGATGCGCCTTGTCCCCTTTCCGCGGGGATGCTCTCTGGGCTGCTGGCTGGTTGAGAAAGGGAGGTCTGGGGGTGGACTTTTCCCCTGTGCATGAGGGTCTAAGTTTCTTCAGCTTAGGGTTGGGGGGTCCCCGGAGTTTGGGGACTTTCAAATTAGGGCTTTCTAAACAATTTCTCTGCAGAGGATCCCCTAGCAAACGATCTGATACTTCTGAGGAGCCCGCCTCCCTTGCACCAGCTCTCTGGTGATAGAAGTTCTGCTTTCCAGGCTCTAATTGGTGGCCCCAGGAGATCCAGTATGTCCCGGGTACGGCTTCCCGCGCTTGCGGCGAGGGTTCAAGCTCCAGGGGGTAAAGGCAGAAGTCAACTGCTCATTCATTCAACAAATATTTATTGCGCGCCCGCTTAGTGCCAGGCACCGGAGGCGCCCCGGGGCAAGAAACCTCTCTTGCTGATCCCTTTCCGCTCCCCAAGCGTCCGGCGCGCGCCGTGGGAGCGCAGCCCGCATCCCTCGCCCACCGGCCGCCCGGCCTGGGTGTGCCCGGCGCTTCCAGCGCAATCCTCGGTCGGGAGCCGGACCGCAGGGACCCGGCCTCCGGGGTATCAGCCGGGTGGGGAGGGCAGGGGAAAGGCAAAGCGCCGCCAGCGCTAAAGTCCCGCCGGCCCGGGAAGCCGCTCCTGGGAAGCGCGCGAGGCGGAGCCGCAGTCGGTCCCCGCCCGGCAGAGCGCAGAAAGCGGCGCGGGCGGGAGAGGCCGGGCGCCCGCGGCTCGGAGGCGGCCCCGGCGGGCGGAGGGCGCGGCCGGCGGGAGGGGCCGGGGCGGCGCCGGGAGGGGCGCGCAAGGCTGCGCTGCAGCCGGGCCCAGCAGGTGACCGCGGGCGGCGCGGGCACGGGCGCGGGCGGCGCGGCGGGGAGGCGTCCAGCGCAGTCCAGCGAAGTTTGGCGGAACATGGCGGAAGCGCCCGGGGCACGCAGGAGCGCGGCGCGGCGGCGGCCGGAGCCGGAGGAGCTGTAGCAGCCTTAGTCGCCGCCGCCGCGGGGCGAGGTCGCCGCCATGGCCCGCTGGATCCCGACCAAGAGGCAGAAGTACGGGGTTGGTGAGTGCGCGCCCCACCTGGTCCCTGCCCGGCCCACGCGGCCAAGTTCGCGGACAGCGGCCCTGCCAGGTTTGCCCAGAGCCCGGCGGAGGACCCCGGCCGGGGGCTCGGCCCGGCTGCGCAGCTCTGGGATTCGGGGGCGGTCGGAGCCCTCACCAGGGAGCGCCGATGGGGAAGTCGCCCAGGGTTTGGGGACGCCGAGTGCTTCCAAGTGCAGTTGAGCTTCGGGACAGTAATCCCGCTCTTGCATCCCAAGCTCCGGCACTTCACACTGGAGAAATGTCAATGCGAGGGGGCGCGCCTGCTGCTGTTTTGGGGCCGCGGCTGTGTGGCTCGCCCCCGTGCGCCCAGCGTGGGTTTCACCCGGGAGTAGGTGGCCCCCCGGGTCGGCACATGGGCTGGTGCTCGTGGTCCCAGTGCTTTCTGGCCCCACTTTCGTAGGTTCTTCTCAGACGCCCCTTAAGTGAGGAGTTGAGGGTGGAGAGCCGCCCTGCCCCCTTTCCTCCAGACCCTGGGATCTTGATGACAGTTGTGAACTGGATGGAAACTAGAGTCGTGGTGTGGAAGTGATGGAAGGGACAGGAAGTTGTGGCACGGGAAGGGGGTGGCTGGCCCCTGGGGCTGTTTGTGCGCACTCATCTCCTAACGGAGCCTGGCTGGAGAGGGTGTAAGGCTGCCTTCCGGATCCTGAGTTTTATCCTGGAGACGAGAAGAGGACATTTTTATTAAGGAAACGGTGCCAGACCCCGTGCTGGGCACTTGGCATCACGAACAGCGGTGCTGGAGAGCCCCGGGTTGTGCGCAGGGGTTGCTGGTGGTGGTGCTTTGGATCCGAAACAATGAATGTGCGGGGGTTTTGACCCAGGTGGAAAGTCAGGCTCCTTTGGCTTTTTATCAAGGATTGAGGTTATTGAGGGCCTGTGGGAAGACTTCTGCCCTGAGCGGGGTGATTACAATGGCCGTTAGACCTGGGGTGATTCCCTACAATAAACACAGCTGAGTGTGTTGCGAATTTTATCACTTCCTCTCAGGTCCATTCATTTGGCCTGTTTGTAATTTTTTTTTTTTTTTTTTTTTTTTGAGACGGAGTCTCGCTCTGTCGCCCAGGCTGGAGTGCAGTGGCCGGATCTCAGCTCACTGCAAGCTCCGCCTCCCGGGTTCACGCCATTCTTTGACTTTACTCCCTTACTGAGGTCCTGTTTTTCCTCACCTCACTGGTTAGTGAAGTGCAGTCTCAATTAAGAGCTACTCAGCGTGCCTAGGGGCTTTTCAACTCTGTGGCCAGGAGTCAGGGGTTTTTTGTTGTTGTTTGTTTTGTTTTTTAACAGTCTCATAATTACTACATTATTCTTAGGTGGATCCTTTATATATTTTTCTTTGTTTTCCCTCAGTTCAAAAAGCATTCTTTTTTGCTCTTAAGTTGCTTTTAGAATCTTAGTCTCTCCCTTAGCTGCACCTCAGGAAAGGGCTCTTTTTTTTTTTTTTTTTTTTTTTTTGGTTGGTTTGTTTTTGAGAAGGACTGACTGACGAGGGAGTCTCACTCTATTGCCCAGGCTGGAGTGTAGTGGCGCAATCTCGGCTCACTGCAACCTCTGCCTCTGGGTTCCAGCAATTCTCCTGTCTCACCCCCCGCCCCCCGCCCCGAGTAGCTGGGATTACAGGCTTGCATCACCACACCTGGCTAATTTTGTATTTTTAGCAGAAACCGGGTTTAGCTCTGTGGGCCAGGCTGATCTCAAACTCCTGACCTCAGGTGATCCGCCTGCCTCGGCCTCCCAAAGTGTTGGGATTACAGGCGTGAGACACCTCACCCGGCCCCTAGATGAAAGCATATTTAACAATGCCTAATAACTATGGCAATGTTATCAAATCTAATTTTAACAGGATTAAAAGCCCTTTTCAAAACTGTTGAGTTGAGGGTAAAGTAAACATGTTTCACAAATGTGGTTTTTATTGCCATAGTCCTAGGAGCAAGTATAATATGTTTTTAATTTTTCGTTTGCATGTTCTGGAGTCAGTTTACTGTGTCACTTACAGGTCAAGAAAAATATTTGGGCCAGGTGCGGTGGCTCACATCTATAATCCCAACAATTTGAATGGCAGAGGCAGGAGGATTGCTTGAGCCCAACAGTTCGAAACTAGCATAGCAACATAGCAAACGGGTCTTTACAATAAATACGAAAAAAATGTAGCCGGGCATGGTCGCCTGAGTCTGTGGTTCTAGCTACTGAGGAGGCTGAGGTGGGAGGATCGCTTGAGCCTGGGAGGTTGAGGGTGCAGTAAGCCCCCATCACAGCACTGCACTCCAGCCTGGGTGATACTGTGAGACCTGATCTAAAAACAACAAAAACAAAACAAAACAAAACAAAAAAACTCTATATATGTGTGTGTGTGTGTATATATATATGTATATGGAAATATGTGTGGAAATTTTGTGTGTGTGTGTGTAAAATATTTGGATTGCATTTCCAGGGCCTAGGTGTTAGGAAAATTGCATCAGGATATAATTCTGAACACTTATTTCACCAGACATAGATTCTGGTTGGTCTGGGTTTGGCAAAAGGACCCACAGTTAGGATAAATTAACTGGAGAGTAGTCTCCATTGCTTATTCCTAAAACTCATCATTGTTTTTGTCACCTCCTTGCTTACATTTCTGCATTTCTGTCACCTCTCTGCTTGGAAGCCTCTCATGGTCAACAGGATAAAGTCTGAGCCTGACTTCCAAGGTTCCTACAATCTGGTTCAGCCTATCTTCAGCATTATCTCTCAAGGCTTCTTTCACTAGCTCTCCAATGCAGACCAACTGCCCTTCCCACTGTTGTGCAATATACCCTGCAGAGTCCCTCCTTTGGGACTTTGCTCCCATTGTGCTTGTCCCTGCCAGGAGTGCCCTCCCAACTCTGCCTCAGACAGCTCACCTTTCCTTGAGGGCTCAAATCCATTCCTACTCTCTCCTTCAAATTTTCTATTTGTCAGACCGTCCCAAACCTTCATGCTTCTTCTTCACAGTTCCTGGACTGTGCCATCCTTGGGTTCGGTGAATCAGACCATTATGGTTTTGTATTCCTAGCACTCAACGGGTGTACCAGGTATTGGTACCTTCAGTCTGCTTGTCCTTGATGTTGGGGTGCTGTTCTAAAGCACAGTAACCTAGCTTCTCTGGTGATTGAATGTGGTTTTTTTCTCTTCTTTTTCTCCCCATTAGGCATAACATCTCATTCACCCCAATATGAGTTTAATTTTGTTTGGTTAGATGGAGGAAGGGAGAGCCTCCACTCTGCCTTTATCTCTGCGAGTAAGAGAATGAGATATTCTGCTGAGAAAACAAGGAAGCATGGAGCAGACAGACTTGCTTAAATATAGTTGGGAAAACTGGCTTTTTGGACTTTTCTAAGTGTCTACTGGACAGATTTGGTTTCTGGGTGAAGGAACCGTAGGATAGTCATGTTGAAGCATTTGGATGACTATTCTGTGCTAGCTATGACTTCGCCTGTTGTGCTGTAAGAGAAGTGTGCCTCTGCAGAGCTTCTCTGTGTGAGGATAGAGCTTTGGGCTCAGTTTGAATTGTGCCTGCTGAAGCTGGCAGTCGCTACTGTCATATTTTATCTTGGTGCCACTCTTGGCTGTTCCCGACGTATCCTAGATGTTTCTACAGGGACTGAAATGCAGCCTGTCTGGGCTTTCTTAGTTCTTAAACAGCAGTGTTGGCTCAGGCTTTTAGCATTAAGTGGGTCTCAATGGTTTGTGTGTGTTATCAAGTGAGGTGACTGATCCGTTTGATTCTTTAAACTGATGGTGCTCTAGTACCCCTGTGTAAAGTGCTCAATGGCTAAGTGTTCTTCCCTGGAGATGTGGAAAATGTGCTTTTTTCTCATCTTTTTTCTTTCTTTGTTTCTGTTTTCTCTCTCTGTGTTTTTTTTTTTTTTTTTCTGTCTGAGCATATGAAGATATAAAACACTTTTAAGCAAACATTAGTGATAAATATCCAGAATAGTCTGATTATAAAAACATTTATTTTCAAGTTTGCTTCCACACAAGCTGTTTATGTAAAGAACAGCCCCCGATTAGATTGACTATGGATTCTTTGCAAAGCTTTTTCTTTCTTTTCTTTTCTTTTCTTTTTTTTTTGAGACATGGCCTCACTCCACAGCCCAGACTAGAGTACAGCATGATCATGGCTCACTGCAGCCTCCCACCTCAGCCTTCCAAGTTGCTGGAACTGCAGGTGTGCACCACCATGCCTGGCTTAAGTTTTTTGATTTTTTAAGTTTTAAAAAAATTATTTTAAAGATGGGGTCTCTCTCTACTGTCCAGGCTGGTCTGGAACTCCTGGCCTCATGTGATCCTCCAGCCTTTAGCCTCCCAAGTTGCTGGGATTGCAGGAGTGAGCCATGAGCCTGGCTGATTTTTTTTCTTTTCTTCTGAGACGGGGTCTCGCTCTGTCACCCAGGCTGGAGTGCAGTGGCTCAATCTTGGCTCACTGCAGCCTCCACCTCCTGGGTTCAAGCAATTCTCCTGCCTCAGCCTCCTGAGTAGCTGAGATTACAGGCGCCCACCACCATGCCCGGCTAATTTTTATATTTTTAGTAGAGACGGAGTTTCACCATGTTGGCCAGGCTGGTCTGGAACTCCTGACCTCATGTGATCCGCCCACCTTGGCCTCCCATAGTGCTGGGATTACGGGTGTGAGCCACCATGCCTGGCCCAGAATCGTGCTTTTTGCTAATGTCCTCAGGTATGTGGTTTCCCACCTGATTCTTCTCCACTATGGATATCATATTCCATAGACTATAGCTGGGGTGGCAGAACTGGGAGCGACCTCAGGGAGTAAGCATCCTTTCCTTTAAAAGAGAGGAACTTGGTGCCTGAAGAGATTAAGTGAATTGCTTAACACCAAGGATTCTTACCTTTTTGGTCACATGAATCCTTGGCAATCTGGTTAAGCCAGCAGACCCCTTTCTTAGAATGTTTTTAAATGCGTAAGGTACGATACAAAGTTCCAAGTCACTGCAGAAATAAAAATTAAGTAAAATACAAAGGATTGAAAATGAAAACAGCTGTATTGAAATACAGCTATGAAGATGTTTTTCAAAGTTCGTGATATTGCAATATGTGTACTTCTTTATTAATGCATGAAGTACCAAGATCTAGTGACAGGTGTAATAACTACCATAATTTTGAATTAGTTATGAGCACATATGATTTTTCAAGATATCTGCAGTAACCATAATATGATATAAAAATCCCTGTGATTTTTATTGGTGACAGTATCACAGGCGCTACTAGTGCAATCATGGTTTGTTGGTTACAGTCGTAAAGTAAGTGCTGAATGTCAGAAAATAGAGATGTAACTTTTTTTCTTATTCAAGTCTGTGTATCCTCTGGATTTGACAGATTAAGTATCCTTGGCTGAGGATCACATAGCTAATTAGTTACAGTACCATCTGAGCAACACAGTGATACTTGTTGACCACCTCTTTACACATAACACTGTGCTGGATATTATGTAATTATAATGACCTGAAGAAGGCCTGGCCTTAACTTGGTCATGATTTAACAACATTGAGGCTAGGAACAAAAGGAAAAGAGAATTAGTATTCACTGAGAACTTCCCTTGTGAGGTACCATTCTGAACCCTTTATTTTAGTATGTTCCAGGGACATGTGGAGTCTTGGAGACACTTTCGGAATGTGTGTGTGTGTGTGTGTGTGTGTGTGTGTGTGTGTGTGGAGTGGTCCATGAAATTAAAACTTTCTTTTTGCCATAATACTAAGACATTATCGGCCTGTTTACATTCTCATTCTCTTGTTAGTGTCTTGTGGAGTTTTCCAGAGGCTTTGCAAAGTGCGATATGGCCACCGATGGAATGCAGAGGCAGCTATGAAGACCCAGCTGCCTAGAGTGAAGTCAGACATTAAAGAGACTTCCAAATATGCAAAACAAAGCCACACTTCTAAGTGTTTTTGTTTGAGAAAATAGTTCTGTTCATTGAAAATATGTATTTTTATAAACATGTATTGGATTTATCATAGTTATTTTAAATTAAGTACCAAATGCTTTTTTAATGTTTCAGTTTGAACTTCTGATATGGTAAGTCGTGATAGATGTCACCACCCACACAGACAGAAGCTCTTTGGGGGTTCTCAGTAACTTTAAGCAAGTAAAGGGTTCTGAGACAAACATTTGAGCTGCTTTACCTGATATTTCATTAAATCATGGTGGCAGTGATATGAGATGCTGTTGTCCCCTGTTTCTGAATAAAGGAAACAAGGTTTGCAGAAGATGAGTTTCTCATCCATGGCCATGTAATCTCACTCCAAAAACAAAATCTTTATCCCATGTTGTATTTCCCAAGTTCCACTTGTTCATCGTCATCTTGGTTTTGTCATGTCCAGGTACCACTGTGTAGCAGCTTCAGGGCTATTGCCATAGCCATTTCCATCTGTATTTTTTCTTTCTGTTTTAGGAGACAGGGTCTTGCTCTGTTACCCAGGCTGGAGTGCAGTGGTGCAATCTCAGCTCACCGCTGCCTGGACCTCCTGAGCTCAAGTGATCCTCCCACCTCAGCCTCTGGAGTAGCTGGAACTACAGACATACACTACCATACCTGGCTAATTTTTGTTGTTGTTGTTTTTGTAGACATGGGGTCTCACTATGTTGCCCAGGCTGGTCTTGGACTCCCGGGCTGAAGCAATCCTCCCACCTTGGCCTCCCAAAGTGTTGGGATTACAGGCGTCAGCCACCACGCTCAGCCTATACTATTTGCTATGTTATATTTTCTTCATATTGTCTGCTTGTTTTCTTTTTTTAATTTTAGCAGTTACTGAAAAAGAAAGCCTTACATTTCTACCACTACTTGCTGTAGGAAAGAAACAATTGTAAAAGTGAAAGCAACAAAAATAAGAGCGGTGTATTAGATTCTGGTTAGATACTGCTGCTGTCAAGCCTAGAGCCTCAGACCTGCTTTTTCTTCATTAAAAAAGGAGGAAGCTGATGCCCAGTGGAATCTTTCTCTTCGGTATAGTGTCCATTCTCATTTTTCATGGTAATTATGTTCTGTTTAGTCACAGTGAACACTGAGTTAGTGAATACTGACCTGTTGCTCCTAGGGGAGAGGCAGAGTTCCTGTGAGCCTCTGGTCACAAACTTTTCATCAGCCAATCAACACATAACCTTATTTTATGTGTGTTCATGTTTAAAGGTATCTTATTTAACATATATAGTTGGTTCACTAACATTGAGCTCATGGCAAAAAGCACTGTAACTCATGCCTGAATGAAGAAACTTACCTAACGTGTATTTTTTTTAAAGGCACATTACAGCTTTTTTTGCATTTAGGAACTTAGCACTATAGCACTATGCTTGGGATCATTTTAAATAGCAAAATCACCAGCAAAAAGCACAAACATGAGGCCAATGTGGTGGTTCACACCTGTAATCCCAGCATTTTGAGAGGCTGAAACGAGAGGCTCCCGTAAACCCAGGAGTTTGAGACCAGCCTGGGCAACATTGTGCAACCCCGTCTGTACAAAAAAATACAAAACATAGCTGGGCATGGTGGCATGTGGTTGTGGGCCCAGCTACTTGGGAGACTGAGGTGGGAGGATCATCTGAGCCTGGGGAGGTCAAGGCTGCAGTTTGCTGTGATTGTGCCACTGCAGTCCAGCCTGAGTGAGCGAGTGAGACCCTGCTCAAAAAAAAAAAAAACACAAAAAACAACAACAACAACAACAAAAACACAAAAATAAGTAAACTATGGCAGTAAATAGACCACAAAAAAGACACTTCTTTACAATATGCGAGCTGAAACAAGAATGCAGAGCGTCACCTTGCTCACTCTCAGCTAGGAACTTGTGTAGGAGTATTGGTTTTAAGGTTTCATATGCATTTTAGTGAGTAGGTGAATTCACAAATATGGAGTCTGTCAACAATGAGGATCTACTGTAGTTCCGCAAAACGATAATTGAAGCTGGGCGCGGTGGCTCATGCCTGTAATCCCAGCACTTTGGGAGGCTGAGGCGGGTGGATCACCTGAGGTCAGCAGTTCGAGACCAGCCTGGCCAACACGGCAAAACCCCATCTCTACTAAAAATGCAAAAAAAATTAGCCAGGTGTGGTGATGCACACCTGTCATTGCAGCTACTAGGGAGGCTGAGGTAGGAGAATCGCTTGAGTGCAGGAGGCGGAGGATGCAGTGAGCCAAGATCGCACCCCTACACTCCAGCCTGGGTAACAGAGCAATTTCATCTCAAAAAAGTGAAAGATCATTGAAAATGGAATCACTTCCATTCCCTATGGGTGTTTTTGTTCACAGATTGGATGCAGTTGATTTTACTTCTGGAAACATTTTCTTCTCTAGACTTTCTCTAGACTTTTGATCCCATTTCTCCATGGTTTTCCTCCCATATACCCACCATCCCTCCTCCCTGCCTTCCTTCCGCTTTGCCAGAACTTTAAGTCTTGCCATAGCCTGGCTGGCTTTTCTGTCTCCTTTATCTACCTGCTACCAAGTGATCTCATCCCCCGCCCTGGCTTACTCCCATTCATTTGCTGCAGCCTTCCACATTGATACCCCCAGACCCCTTCCCTGTGCTTTGGAATCACATCCAGCTGTTCACTGGGCATCTCCCAGTGGCTTTAACAGGCAGTCCCTGCTTCCAGGACGGAAGTTTGGATCCTCTCTAACCTCAGAACTGCACTTTCCCCAGTTCTTTGCTATCTGTCCAGTGGCCCAGGCAGAACACTAAGTCACCCCACATTCCATCTATCATCAAGTTCAGCCCTTCCTCCAAAATACGTGCTCAGATTATCGCTCCTGATGTTTCCATTTCAACGCAAGCCTGCATTAGCTTCTGCAGGGCTACTGCAATGGTATTTATTTATTTTTTTTCTTTTGGAGACGGAGTCTCGCTCTGTCACCCAGACTGGAGTGTAGTGGCACATTCTCGGCTCACTGCAGCCTCCACCTCCTGGGTTCAAGTGATTCTCCTGCCTCAGCCTCCCGAGTAGCTGGGACCACAGGTGCGCATCACCACACCTGGCTAATTTTTGTATTTTTAGTAGACACGGCATTTTACCATGTTGACCAATCTGATCTTGAACTCTTGACCTGAAGTGATCCACCTGCCTTGGTCTCCCAAAGTACTGGGATTACATGCATGAGTCACCACACCCAGCTGCAGTGGTCTTCTAACTGAACTCCTTGCTCTTTTTTTTTTTTTTAAGATGGGCGTCTTGCTTTGTTGCCCAGGCTGGTCTTGAACTCCTGGTCTCAAGTGATTCTCCCGCCTTAGCCTCACAAGTGCTGGAATTACAGGCATGAACCACCAAGCCCAGCCAAGAGGAATTTTTTAAAGGCAAGAACCTGACGTTGCCACCTCCCTGCTTCCACTTTCCCGTTGCAATTGGGATGGCACTGAAGTTCCTGGTCATGCCCTCCAGGCCCTGTGGGATCAGACCTGCCGCCTACCTCTTTCCCTTCTGCATTCCAGCCACACCAGCTTTATTTCTGGTTTTTGAACTTGCCAAGCTCAGTTTGACTCAGGACCTTGGCACTTGCTCCTCCCTCTTGTGGAATGTGTTTCCCTAGATCTTTAGATGTCCGGTTCTCTGGTCGTATTCAGATCTTCCTTCAAATAATCCCTGCTTAGAGAGAGCCTTCTCTGAGAAGAACCCTAGCTGCATGATCCCGCCTCCTTGCTGACACCTCAGAATGTCTAGCCCTTTTCCTTTATTTATTTGTTAGTGTTTACTGTCTGTCTCCCATACTCGAATGTAAAGTTATGAGGACACGAACTCTTTTTCATCGGTATGCCCCAGCCCTTGGAATAGCACCTGGCTCATAATAAGTCCTCAGTAAATATATGCTGTGTGAATAAAGGAATGCTGACCCCATCATCTATTTAAATTCATCTTGCTTACCAGCAGCAGGATTTTGCCTACACTTTGGAAAATACCACCCTGTGTGTGTTGCCTATGAGAGAAGAATCAAAGGCATAGAGAAAGGGATGTTCAAGTAATAGAGAAAATAGATTTAATAGACTGCATAAGCAAGAGATTATGTGAATCCTGTGGGGTGGGCGAGGACCTAGAATCATAAATGCTGCATTATTAGATGGATGTGATGGGATTTGCTTTTTTATTTTTTGGTTATTATTTACGGAGGCTTTATGGAGGAAGGGGCATTGCAGACTTGGCTACCAGGAAAGAAAATGCTTGACCATGTGGTGCACAGGGTTTAGGAGGTTCTGAGTCATTGGGTTGGTGCTGTGTTGAGCATGTAAATTGGAAAGGAAAGAAGGTGCGGTCTCATGGAAGAAACAAGACATTGAGATTTATCTGTTATTTCCCATTTCCAATACAAGGAGTTGAGATTCCTTATAAAAAGAGCATATGTACTGTACACTCAGTAATTAAAGAAAAGGTCTGAGAAATCACAAGTAATTTGGAGAAGAAGAAAAAGTAATTTAGAATACTGTTTGAAGCCATAGTTACTCAAACATTAGTCTGTCTGTCATATAGCCATCATGTTAGCTGAAAATATAAATTAATTTGTGTTTTTCTCTTCATCTAAATTTCAAGAGACACATCAGTGGAGCTTGAATGTAAGGAATCAAATCTCATTGTACTTAATTTTACCATAAATCAAAGTTTTCTAAGTTCTAGCCTATTTCCAGCTGTATTCAATGCAATGACATTATAATTATAATGCAATGCATATAAAAGATTTTGGTACTTTCAAAAGAATTTTTAAAAAAGGAACGATCCAGTTCTTTGGAATAAGTTGGAGTGGAATTGAACCACATAGTTTGTTCTTCACTAAATATTTTGGCTGGGCACAGTGGCTCATACCTGTAATCCCAGCACCTTAGGAGACTGAAGCTGGAGGATTGCTTGAGCCCAGGAGTTTGAGACCAGCCTGGGCTACATAGCGAGACCCTGTCTATTATTTAAAAAAAAAAAAAAAAAAATTAGTAGAAGGAAAAATCATTTTCCCCTTCCTCAAGCAGGTAAAAACACCCAGAATATGCCTACTCCCCGAGGACATTAAAAGACATAATAAGCCCTTTGGGAGTCCTTTGACTGATTTATAGCTACACCAGCATACCTCAGGAATAATGGATTTTTTATTGTCAAGCTTTATAAACGTGTTTTTTGAGAAATTATTTTGAGGCAGAGATGTGGATGAGCATGTTGATTGTATTTTTCCAAGTAATGTTTGGGCCATGTCCTCTCAGAGCCTGGGCTCACTCAAACGATTGTGTGAATGCTGGCAGCCACTTCCCAAGCAAGAGACAGAAGTGGGCTTTGTCTTTCACAAAGCTCTGTGCCATTGCAAAGCCACTGTTGTTCGAACGGGTTCATGGTCATTATCCACCTTTTCCCAAATGTGCCATTTGCTCTCATATTTCCATAGCTGATTAAACCCTGTCACTGTCCACATCAGATGATAGTTGGACCCCAAAGATGCCCTCTCTCTAATGATCATGAATGTCTTTGTCTTTTATTATTATTGTTATTATTGTTTTGAGAAGGAGTCTCGCTCTGTTGCCAGGGTGGAGTACAATGGGATGATTTCGGCTCACTGCAACCTCCACCTCCTGAGTTCAAGAGATTCTCCTGCCTCAGCCTCCCAAGTAGCTGGGACTACATGCATGTGCAACCATGCCCAGCTAATCTTTTTTTTTTTTCTTTTCCCTGAGACAGAGTCTCGATCTGTTGCCCAGGCTGGAGTGCAGTGGCGTAATCTTGGCTCACTGCAAGCTTGACCTCTCGGGTTCACTCCATTCTCCTGCCTCAGCCTCCTGAGTAGCTGGGACTACAGGCGCCTGCCACCACACCCAGCTAATTTTTTGTGTTTTCAGTAGAGATGGGATTTCACTGTGTTAGCCAGGATGGTCTCGATCTCCCGACCTCGTGATCTGCCCACCTCAGCCTCCCAAAGTGCTGGGATTACAGGCGTGAGCCACCGCGCCGTGTCTTTGTCTTTTAAAGCTGCTTGAGGGAAGGAAAATGCAGTGGAGACTGATTCCCTCTTGAAAATAACTCTTTGCTGACTCAGCCGAGGTGCATTAAAATGCACCCTCCTGATGGGTTTGTTACCTGTGTACCTGCAACAAGTTGCATCGTATTTGGTTTGTACTTTCTGTGAGCCTGGAACAATGTGGCTCTCATGACCCAGTTTTCCCTGCCAGAGACCAGGTATAAGACTAAGTCACGGCCAGACATGGTGGTTCACACCTGTGATCCCAGCACTTTGGGAAGTTGAGGTGGGTGGATCACCTGAGATCAGGAGTTCGAGACCAGCCTGGCCAACATGGTGAAACCCCCATCTTGACTAAAAATACAAAAATTAGCTGGGCATGGTGGTGTGTGCCCGTAATCCCAGCTACGCAGGAGGCTGAGGCACAAAAATCACTTGAACCCGGGAGGCAGAGGTTGCAGTGAGCTGAGATTGTGCCACTGCATTCCAGCCTGGACAACAGAGCGAGACTCCATCTCAAAAAGAAACAAACAAACAAAAAACTAAGTCATAGGTAAGACTCAGTTGTCAAAATCTAACAGTTTTGCCCTCTTGTATGTAGAATCAGAAGATATTAAGAGCCAGAGTTTGTAAGTATTACCTCTTGGTTAACACACTCGTTTTATCAAAAGAAAAAAAGCCCCAGAGACATCAGATGACTTATCTGAAAGTCACACCGCTAGTAGCAAATTTTTGTTTCAACTTGCTGTCTTCTAGCTGCTCTCTTTCTCTTTATTTACAGCTCTGGAGAGAGGTTTGTTAATCAGATCTCCTTAAAGGTTCGAAGAGTAAATTCTCCCCTCTCCATCTGAAGGGGAAGATGCCTGTGTCTCCTGAGATTTTTCCAGGTGGAGGTTTTGTTATAAGTAAGGTTCAGCTGTTAAATACCTTCCCCTTTTTAAGAGTTCTGGGAAGGAAGTATGTTTGGGGAGGTTTGAGCCTGCAAAGTGGAAGTGACACTGTGGGTTCCACGGTTTGGCCACTGACTTCTCACTAAGGTTTCAGTCCTTAGCACTGTGGTATTGACGTGATATCAGTTGCAAAATTAATAAGTAATGTGGCTTTGTCACTATATCACAGGCATATTTGAGAATGAACATCACTGTGTTTTGCAAAGTTTAAGGAGTGAAGAAAGGGTCATGTATTGCTAATAAAGGATTATTATATTAGTAACCTGGATGTGAGAGAACATTTCTACTTTTTCAGACCTGTATTTCAAATAAAATGTGATGCCATCTTCTGAAGACTTAGGAAAAGTTTGAGTAAGTACCTTCTCCCTCAGCTTCCATTTCTGCTGTATTCTCTTTTTTTTTTTTTTTTTTTTGAGATGGAGTCTTGCTTTGTTGCCCAGGCTGGAGTGCAGTGACGCCATCTCAGCTCACTGCAACCTCCACCTCCTGTGTTCAAGCAATTCTCCTGCCTCAGCCTCCGGAGTAGATGGGATTATAAGCATTTGCCACCACACCCGGCTAATTTTTGTGTTTTAGTAGAGACGGGGTTTCACCATGTTGGCCAAGCTGGTCTTGAGTTCCTGACCTCAGGTGATCCTCCCGCCTTGGCCTCCCAAAGTGTTGGGATTACAGGCGTGAGCCACCATGCCCACCAACTTCTGCTCTATTCTCTTTGCTGGGAGTGGACAGTTTTACCCTAGAGGAGGAGATGCAGCCTCTTCTCATGCAGAGACAACCACTGTTGTTCTCCATCAGGAGCAAACTCCTGAAATGGGGCAATATCTATCCATGTGGGACCAGCGGTGCTGGTGCTGGTGCTGAGCTTGGAGCTTCCTTCAGAACAGAAGTAAACAGCAAGTTGCCCTTGTTCTTTACCATAAGCAGAGAAGGCCTGCCTATCCATTTGTGACTGCATGATTTGTTTTAGATTGTTAATGTACATTTTGCAGAATACTGAGGCAGATTTTTGTGAACTGATATGGTTATATATACTTTCAATCAGTGGATACTGGAAGCATTGTTAAACATTTGATGTCTTTTATAAAATGACATTCTTTTAGAAAAGAATCCTAAGGGCCAAAAATGTTGGGAACTTTGGTGTAACTGAAATGGCAATGTGCTGTATCTTATAATACTTTGGAGTTCATTGTGACTTGAAAATTCCAATTAAAATTGGTATAATCTCTATCATGTATTGATTAAAAATGCACATACCCTCTGACTTAGCAACTCCATTTCTCTGAGTTTATGTTACAAATATACTCCACATGTGGGGAATAATACATGGACAAGGTTATTCATTACAGCATTATTGATACCAAAAACATGGAAACTCTCAAGTGTTGACTGATTGGGGATGGATTTAGTAATTTATAGCACATGCATACAATGGAAAACTATACAGCCATTAAAAAGAATCTGCCGCAGTGACAGACAAAGTTGACAAAGGTGGCAGTGGCATGTAGTGGTTGAAGGATGATCTTTTCAAAAAATGGTACTGAGTCGTTTGTTTATACTGAACAGAATGTATCAGGACCCCTTCCTAATACCATATAAAAAAATTGATTCCAGCTGTATGAAAGATAAAACAGTGAAAACTCTTAGAAGAATACATAAGAGTACATCTTCATGACCTTAGAATAGACCTTCTATAATTTAATACATTTAGCTTTCTGCCATTCAGTTAGTTACTTATGACCATCTCTTTGTTAATCAACAAAAACCAAATCCAAGATTTTACTTGAATAAAGGGCAAAATAAAACATGCCTGTGCTGGTCTGACCTCTTTATAATCCTAATTTTTAAAACTCGTATAATTACATCTTATTAATTGTAATCTTAATTTGTTGGTTGTTTAAGGATCTAAATGCCTACTTCTTCTTTTTTTTTTTTTTTGAGATAGAGTCTTGCTTTGTTGCCTAGTCTGGAGTGCAGTGGCGCAATCTCGGCTCACAGAAGCCCCCGCCTCCCGGGTTCAAATGATTCTCCTGCCTCAGCCTCCTGAGTAGCAGAGATTACAGGTGCATGCCACCATGCCCGGCTGATTTTTGAATTTTTAGTAGAGACAGGGATTCATCATTTTTGTCAGGCTGGTCTGGAACTCCTGACCTCTGGTGATCCGTCCACCTCGGCCTCCCAAGATGCTGGGATTACAGGCGTGAGCCAGTGTGCCCGGCCTAAATGGCTATTTCATGGTGAATAAACCATTAGCCTCAGGCTTCGTCTACTTTCTCTGTTTAAAGACAATAAAGTATGATGTAATTGTATTATTTTGATAAGGTAATACTTAGTCCCGTGACATACAAAACACTGGGTGTAGCATTACATAAAACAAAGTATTTCAATAATGAAAGAGAACATTTATATATAATTATTTCTATAGTCTAACAGTTTCACTAATACATGCCTTTAAAAAAATATGTTTGAGTTACCGAAGAAGATTGAGATACAGATGTTGACTTGTTTAGGGCAACAGGTTAAGCTAACATTAGAACGCTGCTTACTACCTTTAGTCCTGCAGGCTGTGGAGCTGGGCAGTCAAGCCATGCTTGAAATCAGAATTGTCAAGGTAGATGCAAGAGCTATCGGCTGCAGAGTGAAGTTTTGGAGAGTAGTTGCTTATGCCTGGGATTTTTGAATTCCAAGTCTCCTAACTTTTATTACTCTTTACCTTGTGAAGTCATATAAGGCTCTAAGCCAAGTAAGAAGGAAGGAATAAGATTAGCACACTTCCTGGTCCAGTGGGCAGTACGTGATCGCAATCTGAAAGTTTGCTCAGTCGCAGCCTCCCTGACAGTACCCTTGCCTGGCAATCAGGTGCCTTTGTTTGCAGAGTGGGACTGATTACCAAGTAGTTAATATTGGCTGGCTCAGAGCCTGTCCTCAGAGTTCAGAATAGATTTGAGTATATTTTTGATTTTAGAGCCTTATGGCCAGAAATGGCCTTATCTTGCAAGAATCTTCCTGGAAAAAAAAATGTGTATATATATATACACACACACACACACATATACATACATATACATATTTTTTTCTCTTTGAGACAGAGTCTCACTCTGTCATCCAGGCTGGAGCGCAGTGGCGCGATCTTGGCTCACTGCAACCTCCGCCTCCCGGGTTCAAGTGATTCTCCTGCCTCAGCCTCCCCAAGTAGCTGTGACTGCAGGCATGCACCCCCCACCCCCCAGCTAATTTTTGTATATTTAGAAGAGACAGGGTTTCGCCATGTTGGCCAGGCTGGTCTTGAACTCTTGTCCTCAAGCAATCCACCTGCGTCGGCCTCCGAAAGTGTTGGCATTACAGGTGTGAGCCGCTGTGCTCACCCCTGGAAAATATTTGAATTCCAAGGGATCTCTGGGTGATGGGACTGTTGCTTTCTTCTGATCCTGTGCTTTTAGGGTGGTACTCACTCGCTGGCTTAGAACAGCCTGGAATCCTAAGAGGAATGAATGAATGAATTCACACACAACAAACTAATGTGAATGTTTTGAGTCACGCCACCTTGCGTGTGAATCCCCACTCACTGCGGCTAACCCACCTCACTGCTCTGAGGAAGCCCATGTTCACTCAGCACCTTCTATGTTCCAGGGGCTTGCTGGGCTGCATGGTGGTGAGGATCACACAGTAGTCCCCCTTATCCTCAGGGGATGCCTGAAACTGGGGATAGTACCTAAGCTTGTATATATGATGTTTCTTCTATACAAATATATCTATGATAAAGCTGAATTTCTAAATTAGGCACAGTAAGAGGTTATCAACAATAATAATAAAAAAGAACAATAAACACAATATGCCAGTATTTCCATCCTTGCATTTTGGGGCTATGATTAAGTAAAATAAGGGTGACTTGAACACCAGCACTGCAGTACCATGGCAGTTTATTTTTGAGAATTTTTATTTAATATTTTTGGACCTTGGGTACCTGAAGCCACAGAAGGGGACACTAGGAGACTACTGTGTAAGATAAAGAGTCTATAGAAACACAGAAGCAGTAGGAAGGGATTCATAATGACTGCTTTCCTTTTCTTTGGCTTGATGAGAGTGCCATAAAATACATCTCCAGTGTCATGAATTCATGGACGTGTGACCCAGTAGCTCTTTACCAGCCATTTCTGGTCTTAACATCCAGATTATCATAGAATCTGAGGATAGGAATCCATTGAGGACAGAATCCTGAATGACTGTCTTATGTGCTTGAAAGCCTGACACAAAGAAGGCTGATATCTTCTTGAATTAAAGAGTTGCTTGCATATAGAATATACTGGAGTCATTTTTCAGAAGATCCTTACATGGCTTGGCAGAGGGTGGCATCCAGTTTATCTTTGGCGGAATTAGAATTGCTGCTCAAGAGTGTTTTCAAATTGTTTGATAGCTTCAGGGAGGTCCACTGGTAAGCTCACAAATTCAGAAATAGTTTGAGGCTACAGAAGAATTCTTTTCATGTTTGAACTGTGATTAAGCCAAGAGCCTTGGAGATTTTGAATCTGTCTTATATTTTCTTTCCTGAATGAGAAATGGGTATCTTTGCTCCGTTCCGATTTTGGCAACATGACTTATTTCAAAAACAAATAGCTCACTCTGTGAAGCAAACCCTGTATCACTCTCCTCTGGGGGCATTTCGATTCTGATACAATGCGGTGGCGTGGGGATAGATTTTAGACCAGAAAACAGAGAGCCTGTCATTTGTTGCCCAAAAGACTCAGTTTTAAAGATCAGTTTGGAGTCTGTCAGGGAGGACATACGGACATACTGATTTTTTCTTTTATTTGCTTTTTTCCCCCCTCTCTTTACTTTTGGTTTAATTTCTTTTAGGACTCAAGGTACAAAATTCCATGTCCTGGAGGCATTAGCTAACAGTTGTAAAACCTTAGGAAAAGTACGGCATCTCAGTGGTCCTGCCTTCCTAAAATTGCTCCTATCAAGACATACAGATGGAGGAAATAGAAATATCTAAAATGAAACATGTGTTCCTTCATCTTAGATGTCTTTATCTTCTTGCTTTTATCAACAGCCTTGAGTGACAGGGTTTTATACTTTTGGAAGATTAGAGGGTTTGTTTGTTTTTCTTGCAGAAATAGTTACTTATACCATGTTCATTTGTCTGCCTCAGTTCTGAGAATTCTTTGCCAATTTTTTTAATAGCATGTGTTTGGATGAATTATAGACTTCATAGAAGTAACTTCAGGAGTTGTCGACTTCATAGTCGATACAACATAATGAGACCTTGTCTGTACTTTAATTAACTTTTTAATAAAAGAAATTAAAAAAAATTTTAGGGTTTTAAAAAATTTAAAAATTTTTAAAAATTTAGGTTTTTGGGAGATAGTGCATGGAGTGAAACTAACATGGAGTGAAACTAACAGAGAAGTATTGATACCAGGATTAGGAAGTTGGGTTTGTATTTCAATCTCTGTTACAGGAGCGACCAAGTGATTTGACTCTCTTTAGCTTAGTTTTTCCATCTGCAAAACAGAGATAATATTTTCTATTACCTTCTAGATTCTCAGAGTGTGATGAATTTTCAGTTGTTGAAAATTTCTGCAAATGAAATAAGCAATGCCTGTTAGGCCACATTAATGGACTAAAAGCTGCTAGGATCTAACTTTGACATGCCATTGAACTTTCTGCCTGAAGACTTACTCAGGAAACTTTGTCTCCAAAAGCTTTGGTGCAAAGAGCCCCATTACTTTATGTCCAGATTTTCTTTACGTGCCAATGGTAATCCAGTAGTTTTCCTTCTAACTTCTTGGTGGCTTTCATATACTCTTCAGACTGGCTAAGTTATACGTAATAGGAAGAACTAATTTTCTCCCCCTGAGGCTGAACTTGTGATCTTTTTCATCTGGTTTCCAGTTCTCAGATTTCCCCAAATCTCTCAGTCGTCTTTCCCAAAGTATTTAAAGGAAGATTGGTTTTAACAGGGTGCTATGGACTGAATTATGTCCCTCACAAATTCCTGTGTTGAAGCCTCAGTCCCCAGTGTGATGGTATTTGGAGATGGGTCCTGGGAGATGATTAGATTTAGATGATATCATGGTGGGGCCCTCATGAGGGGATTAGTGCTTTTTTTAAAAAAAAATTATTTTAAAAAAATTATTAAAAAGTTAAAGTAGAGAGAGGGTCTTATTATGTTGGCCAGGTTGGTCTTGAACTCTGGCCTCAAGCAATCCTCCCGCCTCAGCCTCCCAAAATGCTTGGATTCAGGTGTGAGCCACTGTGCCTGGTCTCTTCTTTTATAAGGAGAACGCTCTCCCTCTCTTTCGCTTTCTCTCTCTCTCTTTCTCTTTCTCTCTCTATGCCATGTGAGGACACAATGAGAAGGTGGCCATCTACAAGCCAGGAAGAGAGCCCTCACCAGAAACTGACTGTGATGGTAACTTGATCTTGGACTTCCAGCCCCCAGAGCTGTTAGCAAACACATTTCTGTTATTTAAGCTACATGGTCTGTGGTATTTTGTTATGGCAGCCTAAGCTGACTAAGACACAGGGAGTTGAGTGTTACTTGAAATATGAGCCCACTGTTGCCAGATCAAAGTTTAGTCTCTGTAATTTAATCCTTGATTTTCCCTCCTCTTTTACAGGGATTTGAATCTAGTAAAAGTAATTCACATGCACATCAGATCATGCCTTAAGCAGCCTTCTGGCCTTGAAAATCCTGCTGTTGCTGATTCAGTTGTCAGGGCCCAAATCAGTTGGGGAACTCATGAGTATGCAGGTCTAGAATTCTAGGTGTGGGAAAGTGGGAGAGAGACGTGGGTTACTGAAGGCTTGTGCAAATAAATGCTCTGTGTTCATCTTCACCTATTCACCAGGTACCTGAGTAGCAGGTATCCACTTAGTACTTGGAATACTCAGAGATAATGCCATTGCACACTTAATTGATACTTCTGCTAACACTTAAGAGAAGTGGACATAGATTCTGTTTTTGGGAAGTTTATAATGAATTAAAAGACCACAAAGTATAAAAACCATAAATAACTCCAGGGAAAGGAAGGCTGAACAGGAAAAAAGTTGCAGAAGAGTCCAGTTGGGGTTATGGGAGTTTAGAGAAGCAAAGATTATTCTAATTGAGGGAGCTGGGGAAGCTTCAGGGAAGAAGTTGAACTTTACAGAGATGGACATCAGGTTTGGGAAGGCTGGATACCTGGCACAGCGTGAGCCCTGGCCCGAACGCAGGTATTTGTGGCAAGTGGATAATGGGGAAGTTGTCCATTCTGGCTGAAGCAAAGGGTGGGTGAAGTGGAAAAGAGGGAAATGATATAGATTGTGTCAGATTATGGGGAGACTTGTTTACCTTGATTTTGTTTCTTCCTCTTTAACCATTCATGCTGCAATAGTGTGCTGGTAAATTAGCTCTCTAGAGTGGGGGAAAAAAACTGAGTTTGTAGCATTTGCCAATATCTATGGTGTAAATACTCCCACAGTGGCCAATTTCAGACCAGCAGTGGATTAACAGATAGCTCACAGAATTCCTGAAAATGTAACAGTTGGCCCTCACAAACTAGTGCAAGTTTGCTCCAGTATTCTGTGAAAGACCTGGGCTAGTTCCTACATGACCAATAATTACAGGGCCTGCCTGCCCACAGCCTGGTTAGAAGACCCACGGAAGGCCTAGGTAGCCTTGTTTTACACCATCTAAGATTCCTATGGCCATCAGTGATTGTCCACGGATGGACACACTACCTAGAAGCCATTCCATAGCCTGGATAATGACATATGGTTTGACACAAAGAAATAAGTACTCAATCAGGTTCCTTCTCTTGGGAATTTGAATGAAGGAATACCAATATGTTTTGCCACAGGGGCAAAAGCTAAAAGGATGTCATTTGGGAGTTGAGTCGGTGGCAACCTGAAGTCATGTGGAAGCCAGTGTTGTGAATGGAAACCACAAGGAAACTGAAAAAGCTGATTAATAGAGAGGAGCAGATGTGGAGAGACCCTATAGCCCTAGAGTGGCCCCTGTTCTTAGCAGCTTTCCAAGTCCAGGTCTAAAACATCCCTTTTCTGAGGCAACTTGAATGAGTCTCTGTTCCTTGTAATACAGTGGCATCCCTGAAAAAGTTTATGTGGCAACTCAGGGTACTTTGCAGAGCTTTCTATGAATGCAGACGTAGGATTCATGGTCGATCAATAAAGCAATGGTTCATGAAGTTTGATGAAAGAAGTTTAATAAAAGAAGCCATCACCATAGCATAGAAGTGCAAGGTGAGGCAGCAAGTGCTGATATGGAAACTGTAGCAAGTTATCCAGAAGATCTAGTGAAGATATTGATGAAAGTGGGTACACTAACAACATATTTTAAGTGTAGATGAAATAGCCTTCTATTGTAAGAAGATACTGTCTAGTACTTTCATAGCTAGAGAGAAGTCAATGACGGGCATCAAAGGATAGGCTGACCCCCTTGTTAGGGGCTAATGCAGCTGGTGACTTCAAATTGAAACCAGTGCTCTTTCACCATTCTGAAAATCTGAGGACCCTTAAGAATTATGATAAATCTACTCTGCCTGTGCTCTATAAATGGAACAGCAAAGTCTGGATGACAGTACATCTGTTCACAGCATGGTTTACTGAATATTTTAAGCCTACTGTTGAGACCTACAGCTGAGAAAAAAAAAAAAGATTCCTTGATTCAAAATATTACTGCCCATTGACAATGCACCAGGTCACCCAAGAGCTTAGATGGAGATGTACAAGGAGATTAATGTTTTCATGGCTGTGGCACAACATGAATACTGCAGCCCATGCATCAAGGGATAATTTTGACTTTCAAGTCTTATCATTTAAAAGAGTACATTTCGTGAAATGGTGGCTGCCATAAATAGTGATTACGCTGATGGTTCTAGGTGTAGTACATTAAAAACCTTCTGGAAAGGATTCCCCATTCTAGATGCCACTAAGAATATTGGTGTTTCATGGGAGGAGGTCAAAATATCAGTATTAGTAGGAGTATGGAAGAAATTGATTCCAATTCCCAGGGATGACTTTGAGGAGTTCGAAACTTCAGTGGGGGATATCCCTGCGGATGTTGTGGAAATAGCAAGAGCACCAGAATTAGAAGTGGAGCCTGAAGATGTGACTGAGTTGCTGCAATCTCATGATAAAACTTGAGCAGATAAGAGTTGCTTCTTATGAATGAGCAAAGAAAGTGGTTTCTTGAGATGGACTCTATCTTGGTGAAGATGCTATGAACATTGTTGAAGTGACAATCAAGGATTTAGAATAATCTATAAACTTAGTTGACAAAGCAATGGCAAGGTTTGAGAGGACTGATTCCAAATTTGAAAGAAGTTATACTGTGGGCGAAATGCCATCAAATAGCATCACATGCTATAGGGAACTATTTCGTGAAAGGAAGTAACAATTGATCTGGCAAACTTAATTGCTGTCTTATTTTAAGAAATTGCCACAGCTGCCCCAACCTTCAGCAACTGCCACCCTGATCCATGAGCTGCTATCAACATCAAAGCAAGACCCTTCACCAGCCAGAAAATTAAGAGTCCTTGAAGGCTCAGATGATTGTATGCATTTTTTTTAGCAATAAAATATTTTCAAATGAAGGTCTGTACATTTTTTAGACATAATGCTATTACACACTTAATTGACTGTAGTGTAAACATGATTTTTATAGGCAAAGGGGAACCAAAAAACTTGTGTGATTGACTTTACTGCAATATTTGCTTTATTGCAGTCTGGAACTAAACCCACAGTATCTCCTAGGTATGCCTGTATAGCAAATTTCTTAAGAATAGAGGACAAATCACGTACTTCTGATTGAGGTTAAAATATGCCCCTGACCGACTGGGCGTGGTGGCTCATGCCTGTAATCCCAGCACTTTGGGAGACCGAGGCGGGTGGATCACGAGGTCAGGAGATCGAGACCATCCTGACTAACACAGTGAAACCCTGTCTCTACTAAAAATACAAAAAATTAGCCGGGTGTGGTAGCAGGCACCTGTAGTCCCAGCTACTTGGGAGGCTGAGGCAGGAGAATGGCGTGAACCTGGGAGGCGGAGCTTGCAGTGAGCGGAGATCATACCTCCGCATTGCAGCCGGGGTGACAGAGCGAGACTCCGTCTCAAAACAAACAAAAAAAATATGCCCCTGACCTTCATTTCTTTGCCTTCGCTCCCTACCTCCACTCCTCCCAAATGGCTTGTGAATATTATTTTTTCATTCTTTTTCATTCCAGCAGAGCTAGTTTGGAATTCATGATGTTGAAAGAATAGCCAGTAGGAACATGTGGTGGGGTGATGTTTTGTTGGCATTTACCATTACAGAAAATCACAAGAAAATTGGAGCCATTCGCAGCAGGGGAAAGGAAAATGAGTTCTTTATCTGCTGAGGGCATCTGGTGAGGGAGGGTCTGTGAAGATGCCGGGGGTGCACTGCTTTAGTATGAAATGCCATTTGAAGGAGGTTCAGAGCACATTAGCGCTTTCATCCCTGTCTGATGTTCTCACTGCACGCAAGTTCGTGAATAATTAAATTGTTAGGAAGGGGAAAGTCATGCATGGTGGGTCTTGCCCGAGGCTTAGGCAGACACACAATGATGTCGCTACTCTGGGAGGCCAGTGGTCCAGGATGCCAGTCTGGCAGTGCCAGGGAAGGAGCCTTCCTTTCAATAAGCGAACATTGTGAGGGAGTGGGGTGGAGGCAAGAGACCGCTTAGAAATCACATGTGAATTCTGTTTCAAACTCTGCCACTAACCAGCTATTTGACCTTCCAGAAGTTGCTTCTTCATCTATAATGAAGGCTGTTGCCAAGAGGATTTTAACTTTTTGAGAAATAAAGCTCCTTTGAGACTGTCATGAAAGCTGTGGATTCTTTCCACAGAAAATGGTGCATATGTATGTCGATGACATTTCACATACAACTCTAGAAGTTTACAAATCTTTGGGAACTCAAGGATCCCAGTTTAAGAAGAAGTCTTACATGAGATGATGTCTGAACTTTTTTTGTATCTCTACAATTGCATTTTTCTGAGACTTTGGATCTTGAAAGGAACCTAGAATGTCAGCTGGGCTCTCACTTCTGCTGTCAACAAGAGGCAAGCCTGCCCTGCCAGCATTTCGTGCAGAAGACGCAAGCAACATGGGAGCCTCCTGTGTTTTCCTCAAAAGGCACCATACTTCTTTTTCATTAGAGACAGTGTCTCAGCCTCGCTCTGTTGCCTAGAGTGCAGTGGCGCCATGATCCTCCCCACTCAGCCTCTTGAGCTGCTGGGACTAGAGGCATGTGCCACCATGCCCAACTAATTATATATATGCGTGTGTATGTATGTATGTATGTATCTGTCTGTCTGTCTATCCATCCATCCACCTATCCACCCATCCATCCATCCATCCATCCATCCATCCATCCATCCATCTGAGTAGAGATGGGGCCTTGCTATTTTGCCCAGGCTAGTCTTGAACTCTTGGCCTCAAGCAATCCTCCTGTCTTAGGCTCTCAAAGTGCTGAGATTACAGGCATGAGACACTGCATCTGGCCCTCTATAACCTCTTGATGTGTGCATTCTAAGTGAGAAGAAACAGATAGTAAATGCACAGTACATATAGCATGATGTCAGCGATCAGGGCTTTGAAAATATTGATGAAGCACAGTGACGCCATAGACAGTGATGGAGTGAAGTGCTGTTGTCAAGTTGGGGTGGTCAGATAAGGGCTCTGTGGAGGGGATGTGTGGGAAAAGATGTGAATAAAAGGGATTGAGGCCGGGCGCTGTGGCTCACATTTTGGGAGGCCGAGGTGGGTGGATCAGTTGAGGCCAAGAGTTCAAGACCAGCCTGGCCAACATGGAGAAACCCCATCTCTACTGAAAAATACAAACATTAGCCAGGTATGGTGGCACACGCCTGTAATCCCAGCTACTTGGGAGGCTGAGGCATGAGAATCGCTTGAGCCTGGGAGGTGGAGGTTGCAGTGAGCTGAGATGGTGCCACTGCACTCCAGCCTGGGCGACAGAGCAAGACTGTCTCCAAGAAAAAAACCAAAAAAAAAAAAAAAAAACAGCAACAGCAACAAAAAAGAGGGACTGAGCCATGCGAATCTAAGTAAGAACATTCTGGGCAGACGGTGTGGCACAGTTAAGGAGCAGTGGAAAGTGCCAGTGTTCCCGGAGCTGAATGAGGGAAGGGGAAGAGAGGGAGGGAGAAGTGGGAGACAGGTTGAGAGATTGGCAGAGCTGAGGTGGGGGTAGTTCTTTGTCTACTGGAAACACAATTATCTGTACTCAAATGACATCTAATAATAATGGTTATTCATAAGCCATCCATTCATTTCATAGGCTTGGTTCATTACCAGCAATAGTCTGCTTTAATAAGACAGTGGTCCTCAAACCTGGTTCTATCAACAGCACCTGGATAGCCTGCTTTCCAGAGTACCATTGGAATCAGATATCCCCGTCTTTAGGGAGCTTAGAGTATAGCAGAGGGGATAGGATGATCTCTCAATTATTTTGTGCACATGGGAGAATTACTGTGTCTCGTAAGAGAAGCACAGAAAATGCCAAATAGAGTTTCAGGAGAGGAAGTGAGTACTTTCTATTGGAGAGGTCAGGAAGGCCCCAGGGAACAACTTACACCAGTTTTATCACCCACGCACTGAGGATGGTATTAGAACCTCCCACAGCATTGTATGGACAAAGTATATGAGTGCCTAGAAAGCTTTCCATGTAGGGCCTGGCACACACCTAGTAAGTGCTCAATAAAATCTGGGCAAGCATTTGACTTGGGTCTTAAAGAAGCGTTAGGATTTCTGAAATATAAAATGCTATCTATGGCCAGGCACAGTGGCTCATGCTTGTAATCCCAACATTTTGGGAGGCTGAGGCGGAAGGATCACTTGAGCCCAGGAGTTTGAGAGCAGCCTAGGCAACATAGCGAGACTGCATCTCTGCAAAAAAATTAAAAAATTAGTCTGGTGCAGTGGTGCATGCCTGTAGTCCCAGCTACTCTGGAGGCTGAGGCAGGAGGATCGCTTGAGCCCAGGAGGTCAAGGCTACAGTGAGCTACAGTCATGCCACTGCACTCCAGCCTAGGCAACAGAGCAAGAGCTTCTAAATAAATAAATAAATAAGTAAATAAAAAATAAATAAATGCTATCTACCTAATTTATCATCCAGATTTTTTAGAAATGCAGCTTTTGCTGGGCACGGTGGCTCATCCCTGTAATCCCAGAACTTTGGGAGGCTGAGACAGGTGGGTCATAAGGTCAGGAGATCGACACCATCCTGGCTAACACCGTGAGACCTGTCTCTACTGAAAATACAAAAAAAATTAGCCAGGCATGGTGGTGGGTGCCTATAGTCCCAGCTACTCAGGAGGCTGAGGCAGGAGAATGGCGTGAACCCGGGAGGCAGAGCTTGCAGTGAGCTGAGATTGCACCACTGTGCTCCAGCCTGGGCGACAGAGTGAGACTCTGTCCAAAAAAAAAAAAAAAAAAAGACAGCTTCCATGTAAGGAACTATTCAGGTCAAAATAGCCAGCTATTTTTTAAAAATCTGGCTGTTAGCTTTATGAATAGTATTAATTAACAAGAGGATCAGGATTTTTCCAAGTCTAAATCCATCTGTATAGCCTTGTTCAGGAAACATTTTGTTCTTGACTTTGGCTTGTGTTTGATACATTTGAACTGTCTGCGTTATTTATTGCTTCATTAATTAGAGCAGTTTTTAAGGACCAACTGTGGGCCAACATTGTGCTAAGGGCCGTGGGCAAGTTTTATGTGGGGTCCTGAAAGAGTTTACATTCTAGTCGGGGAAATAAGAAGTATACACAAAAGTCAAATTATGTTGAGTGTTCATTATGTGGGTACCACCTAGGAAGGGGACTGGATGTACCTTTGCTCACAACATCTGGATCCCATTTCACTTGCAAAGTCTGTTTTGAAAGGAAATATCCAGATGTGTCACGTGACTGTGACCAATTCATCTGAAGTAGCTAGAGAGAGTCGGAATAATTTTATTTCGATGCTTGCAAGAGAAAGGGTCGAAAACCCCTTTATGCTGGACTAGAGAAAAACCTCGGCAAGGGAGGTCTGTGTCAGGCCAGCGTGATTCTAGATGGGACTGACGCCATCCTCTACCCTCCCCAGCCATTGCGGGGAAATGCTCAGGAAATAGATTAAGGCATGAGGGCTTCACACGGCTTAATTGACCCGAGTTTTGACTGCCAAAACCCTGAATAAGGATGAATCTGCTGTTTGGAGAATATTCCCTGAGCGATTTAAAGGCTAGTTTCGAGGTTCCCAGAAAAAGGCAAGGTTCATTGTAAGTGGGGTCTTGGAGGTTGCCCACAAGGGTCGGGGGTGGGCAAGTTTGTTGGAAAAGCCCCTCTGGGCTCTCGGTAGAGTGGCAGGGCGTGTGTGTTGGAATGGAAGATGGAAAGTTAAACCTTCTTCTCAGTGGGCGTCTAATCAAGAGAGAAGTTTCCTGTGCATCAGGCCCAGACCTAGGAAACGGGGCAGGTCCCGGTGTTTCCAGCCTCAACCTCAAATGAATGGGCACCAGGATGGGCCACAGTGGCTTCCCTGGGGTCTCTCTGATGTCCAAAGCTCTCCCCACCCAGACATTTTTGTTTCACAGGAAAGTCAAGAGCCTCCTGAAGACAGACATGAAATGTAGCAATTAAAAAAAAAAAAAAAAAAAAAGGCTGATAATCTCTAGGTTTCAGCCCCCTTCTGACTGGTGTAGCTATTTGTAACTTTTCCTTTGTGTGCATCTGGTAGTGTCCCCTTTTTGAAGGCTTTTAACATTTGAGAAACTGGAGACCTGTTTTTTTTTTTTTTTTTTTCCTAGTTTTTACTCTTGTTTAGGGTCTGGCGTTTTCATTTTCCTCATGCTACATCAGGGTTTAATTAGCAACTGTCTTTGAAGTAGCCTTCAGGGAGGAATAAACTTGCTTTGTGAATACCTCCTCAATCCCCAAAGAAAAGCAGTAATGCAAATTAAATGTGTAGCCGGAATTGTAGTCACTCTAATCCTGACATCATAAACACGTTTGTTCTTGGAAATGACGGCGGTGGAGCCAGACAATTTTATGCTTCTTACTGTGGCTGTCGCAGAGTGGCCTCTTTAGTGGCAATAAGAGATGGGGGAGAGGTTGATGCTTTGATTAGTAAACCTGTTACAGGTTGTGTATCCCTTATCGAAAGTGCTTGAGACCAGAAGTGTTTTGGATTTTGTATTTTTTCGGATTTTAGAGTATTTGTGTATACATACTGAGACATCTTGGGGATGCGACCCAAGTCTAAACACGAAATTCACTGGTTTCATATACACCTTATGCACGTAGCCTGAAGGTAATTTTCTATAATTATTTTCAATAATTTTGTCCGTGAAGCAAAGTTTGGGTACATTGAACCATCAGAGAGCAAAGGCGTCGCGCTCTCATGGCAATGCTCTAACGGTTTCAGATTTTGGAGCATTTTGGAGGTTCGGGTTTCTGGATTAGGGATGCTCAGCCCGTAGCAGGTTCTGTTTTCTCCCCCACTGACCCCTCTGCTTTTAGAGAACGAATTCTCTGCTTTGCCTGTTCCTCTTTGATCGTAACCTTGGATATTTTCCTCTTTCTCCTGGATGTCTGGTATCCAGGAGGGCACAGAGAGGTGAGCCAGGACCCCGTGTGGGGTGTGTGTCTTGGGGTCAAGGGATCCTGGGCACGTGAGTGGGGAAGCCATTTCTGAGCACCTCTGATAAGGGGGAAGTGGCATTTTCCCACCAAATAATAGGTTGTGTCTAATCTGGTAGTTCCCAATTTCAATCTCCTGTTTACCTCTTCAACATCCAGGCGGGTGACACACGCCGTCAGTATCTGTAAGTATACACAGTGATTCCTGTACCTTCACTGTAAGATTCTGCCAGCTGCCAACCCTCAGCCCCCTGACCCCCAAGCCCCACTGCCGCTTCTCTTAAAGTGTGCCTTAAACACCATCCCCCGGCATCTCTTTTATCCTGTGGGAATAGAGTCTTATCGATTCAGCAGCCATCGGTTGGTCATTAATCTTCCACAAACCATGCACTTTGTCATCGTGAAAGGGGACAGAGAGGATCAGGATATTGGGTTGTGACATGCGAGGGAGCCCCATCTGTCCCTGGCTGCTCCGCTGAGGTCATGGCACAGCACGGAGGACCAGATGGGATGGGTAGAATCTGTGTCCTACCCTAACTTTGTTTTTATCCCCCACTGGCCAGCTGCAAATTTGCTCTTGCCAGCAGAGGCTAGGGCCTGGAATGAAAGACTTCCTATACTTCTGACTGGACATATTTCTCCCATGCATCAGCAGATGAGCCTCTGGAAGGGTGAGACATGGTCTGTGACTAGAGGCTGTGGGAAAGCATGTCTGCCCTGGAGCTGGGGGAATCCTGGACTCCATTTTGGAGAGGGAGTCATCCAGCCCCCGATGGGATATGGTTCTTCAGGCCAGGGAAGGCCCTAACAATGGCTCAGCTGGACTCTTTGTGTCTGTTTGAAAAACAGGGGAATTGGGTGACCAGTTTGATTTCAGCTTTAGAACGTGGATAGGCTAGGGTGACACTACCATCAGCATATTCCGTGGGAACAGAGGGCTTTTGAACAAGGCAGTATCCCTGGGTGAGGGTAGGATGGGGGTGGGGACATGTCTTTTCTCTGTCCTGGATCCCTAGAGGCTGGGGAGAGAGAGAGAGGCACAGAGCTTGCAGTGCTTCAAGCACAGGAAGTGTTTCTCCTACACCCTGATCCCCAGCACCCTGGCCATCATCAGAGGCCGAGTAAGGTCACCGGGGCAACTTGTCCACTATGTGACAGTTGCCATTTATTGTGAAGGTAGGACAGTGACTCTCGGGAGGGCACAGATAAGGAGAAAGGAATTCTTCCCAAGCAGAGCAGGAGAGCAGTTTGCAACCTACTCAATCCCTTGGACGTTGTGTTATTTCAGTTTCTAGCAACATTTCTGACGACAGTATGTATGATTAAAACACATCTCTTTTTTCACCTTTAAATATTAAAAAAACTTTATTAAAGCAGTGTTGCTCTGTTTTTAATGAATGTGTAATAATTCCTATTACAATAATAACAGAAAGTGATAGCTATTAACTTTGATATTACTTCCCCCAGTTTGGATAGAAAGAAAGGTTATTGTCATTTCTATATTAGAAAATTAAAAGTAAGACCTCAGATTTTTTCTTAATCTTTTCAAACCCTGGAAATATATACATGTATATATACACACATACACGTATACAATATGTGTATATATGTGTATACAGTATGTACAATATATATACACGTGTATACAATATGTATATGTGTATACAATATACATGTGTATAAAATATGTATATGTGTATATAATACGTATACCTGTGTATACAATATGTATATATGTGTATATAAAATGTGTATATATACATATATGCTTATATATACATATTTGCATATAGATACAAATGCAGGAGAAGGTGATAGGATTGTTCACTTTCCTGCTGCAGGGATATGTATATATATAAACACGTATACATACAATATGTATATATGTATACAATATGTATATATAAGCATATATGTATTTATGCTTATATATACATATACGTATTTTAGATTTATGGATATATATGCATAATAAATTTAAAATACGTGTATATTTACACACATATGCATATACATAGACATATAGATGTGTATATATACATAAATATACACATTACACATACAATTTCATATTAGTGGGAGATTTTTAACATTAGTTTGTACTTAAACGATTAATTATATTGATGATCTCTGGACACCTTAGTAATGAACAACTTAAAAACGGGGAACTGAAGTTAGGGGTTTGAGTCACCATGAGTTTACTGAAGTTACTACTCATGGGACTTGCCCTGACCAGTAGCATTCACTTGTTGGAGAGTTTGAGATTCTTCTTTCTGTGCCAGCTGATACCAGCAACGCATGTGCCAGACATCAGGCAAATAGAGTTGTTCTAATGCCTTTAGTTCCAGTGACCCAGAAGTCAGCAGTCAAGGTCTGGTACTTCTTGGGTGGGTTATGTTGGTGGAGAACAATGTGTCAAGGTTGATGGGAGAATATTATTGCCCAGACCGGCACCTGCAAGAAGGGGACCATGTCTGTGATTTCAGGGAGCCATATGACAGTATGCATGACATTAATCTAACATTGAATCATGTAGTGAGGAAATGATTCTTTAAAAATTATCTTTCAGTATTTCTAGTTTCACCAAATAGAATGGGACATGTTAGTAATGGCTCTCTAACGTTGGCAATCCCAGTCTTGCAGGCCACTGCACCTACTAAGATTGTTCTTTATTACCTTTTATTCAAGGGGAGTGGTGCTGGTTTTCCAATTACTGTAAAGAAATCAATTTAAATAAATTGATTTCAAATAAATCTAAATGATGTACCTATGAGAAAAACAGTGAATTCGTTTAAACAAATAGTAGGCAAATAAGTATCACAGGTGGCGTGCTGATGGAACTGAAATCATGGAGGCAGGTATATGAACAAACAGAGCCTGGGAAATCCTGACCTAGGTCATTGGCATCTCTGGAATTTGTTTTCAAGTGGGTTTCGTGAATCTTTTCTTCTATGAAAGTGATACTTTTTTAGGTTTTTTCAGAATGGTTATGACCTGATTAAGTGACAGGGACTCTCCTGCCTCCATGGACAGGAATGGAGTGTGGAATCCCAGGGTGCCTTCGGGTTGGTCATACAGGCTCTGATTATCATAGGGCATCCTTGCAGGGCCGGGAGTGGCCGCAGAGCTCAGCTTCTGCCCTGCTTACCACACACATGCCTCCATGGCCACTGTGCTCTTACAGTTCTATTTCATGCTGCTTGCCTCCGTAGTGCCTCTGTGTCGTGTCTGGACCTTGCCATGGGCCAGGGACAGCTGGATTGTTACAATGTCATTGACACCAATGTCACCTTAAGTGGTGACTAGGAGATGTTCCTAGTCCCTGACTAGTAGGATCTTTTAAGTCCCTCCTGTGGTGTTTATGACACATTCAGCTGTGCGCTGGGGCAATGGGCAATGCAGGAGAAGGTGATAGCATTGTACACTTTCCCATTGTAGGGATACATCTAACATAGAAGGAAACACTAACTGATTTGTCACAATTAAGGACTGTCTTGTGTGGAGCTTCTGTGGCAGTGCTGTGACTCTTCTATGGAGAGGGTTGAAGGCTAGAGCAGGAAGACAAGTTTCCAGGAAGAGAGCTTAGGTGGCAGGACCTTGAAGGCTGGGTGACTGAAATAATAATAATTGTAATCAAAATAATGCATGCATGTAGTTTTTAAAAATCCAAGGAGCACTAACAGGCTTATAATGTATCAAGTAACACTTTCTTTCCTCTCCTCACCCAAATCTCACTGATACTCGTTTTTAAAGAGGATTCTTTTGGTATTCATATGGATGACTCTAAACATGCTTATTTTGCTCTCTTCTGATTGATCAGTTTTAGGCATTATTTACTGACTTCCGTTATCTGTTGGCAGATGAGTATCCACTCTTCTACCTGGCTACTTCCCCTCCCCTCTGAGTCAGAGTTTTTTTGTTAAATTCACATTCCGTGTTTATGATATTATGACTATGCAGATATTCTTGGCTGAATAAAATACATATTATGACCCTGAGCCCTTCCTTGTACAATTTTCTTTTTCTGGAGTTAATAATTGCTTCATTTCTATGTCCTCCAATATATCCCCTCTGATAATCTGTCAGTGGCATGTTTTTTTTTTATTAAAGACCTCATCCCTGGAGCACTTTTCCTGTTAATTCCAATTTGGCGTGGTTGCTCTTTATATCTCTGTCCATGGCTATCATCCGAGACCTCCTGTCTTCCTCATTTTGGGACCTTCCTTTTCCTCCCTGCATTGTTGGCTTTTGTCTTTCCCCTTCTTGGTTTACTTATTTGTTTTTCTGGATTGCATCCTGTAGTAACTCTTTGAGGAAAGGTTCCATGGTAACTTTTGAGAGCTTAAATGTCCGAAAATAAAGGTTCCATGCTTAAATGTCTGAAAATATCTCTATTCCACTCTTCCACTTCTTTGATAGTTTGCACATAGAACTTGAAAATGATTTTCCCATGGGAATAATGCATATGTAGTAGTCTGTTGTCTTCTAGGTCCCAATTTTTTTTTTTTTTTTTTTTGAGATGTTCATAACCACCCTTGACTTTCTGTCCCCTTCAACTGTGACCTGGTTTTTCTTTCTGGAAGGTTCTAGAATCTTCTCTTTATTTCTGTGTTGGCATGCCTTGGTAGGAATCTTCTTTCCGTTATTTGTGCTAGATATTCATTGATTCCAGAAAGTTATGCTTTTTACCTGGAAACTGTCTTGTATCATTTAAAATAATATTTTCTTCTTACTCGTTTTGTATATTCTTTGTGAAATTTCTAACAGATGATGGTCTTTGGGGATTGACCCTTTAGTTTTCTTCTTTTTTTTTTTTTTCTATTGTCCTTCTCTTTGTTTTATAGACATGATATTTCATTTTCTCTGCAGGTATCAATGATCACGTTGATATTATTATTATTATTTTAGTTTTTCCTCTAATATGTATACTACCTCTTTTTCTGCCAGGTTTTATTTTGTTTTCTTTTCTTTAATTTTCTTTTCTTTTCGTGTGTGTGTGTCTGTGTGTACGTGTGTACTTCTGTTAGAGAATTTCCCCAATGGTTTCCTGGTCCTTGGCCGCTTATTCCTATATAAAGGTGAGAAACTGAAAGTTGATTCGATGCTCTGTGTATGGCTAGGGGTGTTGACGGGGGGACTTCACACTTAACTGCCTTTTTTGTTCTCTCTCTAAGACGTTCAAATGCTTTTATCCATAGACATTTCTCTGGGGCAATTCAGATTCTCCAGGAAAAGATTTTCTAATTTCATACTGAGGCAGGACACACCTGCTGCTAGGGCTGTTTGTCTGCAGCAGGAGGGGCTGGGGTCTCAGCACATTTCATGTGTCTTGTTACCCTGCAGCTCTCCACAGGTACCGGGTGTCCCTGGAGCTGGAACATCTCTCATTCAGTTTTGTTTTGTTTGTTTGAGACAGAGCCTTGCTCTGTTGCCCAGGTTGGAATGTAGTGGTGCAATCTCAGCTCACTGTAACCTCTGCCTTTGGGGTTCAAGTGATGCTCCCACCTCAGCCTCCTGGGATTACAGGTATCCTCCATCATGCCTAGCTAATTTTTGTATTTTTGTAGAGTTGGGGTTTCGCCATGTTGGCCAGGCTGGTCTTGAACTCCTGACTTCAGGTGATCCACCCGCCTTGGCCTCCCAAAGTGCTGGGATTACAGGCATGAGCCACTGCTCCTGGCCTCTCATTCAGTTTTTACAGAGGATGAACTTTCCTGTCTCCTGTGGGAGTGGAGAAGGGATTGTTATCTGGATGTGTGGAGGGGGTGGGTAGGGATGGCGGTCATTTGTCCCATCTCTCAGATTTCCCTGTTTCTTAGCAGTCTGCCTCTCCAGTCTGTCCCTAATTGGGGCCAAGCTACCTATATCACTTTATTTCTACAGTTCATTTTTCAACCCCCCCATTGTTGGGTATTTATCTTGTTTGCTGCTTCTCCCAATTATTACTAAACTTTATGTTTAATTTGTCTTATCTTTCTCTTTCCAAAGGAATATATCCGATAAGTGAAATTTTTAGATCAAAGAATTAAAATATTTAAAATACTTGAAGCTTTTTAGAAGCTTCAGCTACATTCTACCAAATCTTTTTTGTTTGTTTTTTTGAGATGGAGTCTCGCTGTGTCGCCAGGCTGGAGGGCAGTGGCACAATCTCATCTCACTGCAACCTCCGTCTCCGGGTTCAAGCGATTCTCCTGCCTCAGCCTCCTGAGTAGCTGGGATTACAGGTGCCTGCCACCACACCTGGCTAATTTTTGTATTTTTAGTAGAGATGGGCTTTCACCAAGTTAGCCAAGATGGTCTTGATCTCTTGACCTTGTGATCCGCCTGCCTTGTCCTCCCAAAGTGCTGGGATTATAGGTGTGAGCCACTTCGCCTGGCCCATTCTGTGAAATCTTAAAGTGTACTTCTGCTACCTACCATCATCTCCATCACCATCCCATCATCATCATCATCATCATCATTAATTGAGTACTTACAGGGACCAAGCTGAGCACTTTTTGTTCTCATCTCATTTAATCCTCACAGCAATCATGCATAAAGTGTACAGTTATTCCCCACATTGGCAGAGGAGAAAATGAAGGCTTAACGAAGTGTAATAGCCTGTCCAGGGTCCCATGGTTAGTGGGTGCTTGGAGCTGGAGTTCATGTCCAGGCTCACCGGATGGCATAGTAACGCTGATTGTGTCAGCTCCCCACTGCCAGGCCTGTGCTGACCCGTGCCAACCAAGACTCATCTTCAGGGCCTTTGGGGGTGAAAAAATGTGCACTGAATCTTACCTTCTCTCCTGCTCTCAGCCCTGCGAGTTAACAGAGAGCATTGCTTTTTGCGAGGGGTTTTTGCTGTTTAGGACGCTCTGTTTTCTCTGAAGGAAAGAGGATGAGTTGGCGATCTCGCTTTCTTCCTGCTGGTCCACTCTGCACTGTTATTAGATAGAACCATACTCTCCCCGAGGTCCTGGCATACGGTTAATGCTTTGATTTGCTTTCTAAGGTGGCTGTGGATTTGTCTGTCTTTGAATAATTCCAATATTATTTCAAACGGGATCTGAGAGGCAGACCATACTCTTGAGGGCCGTGCCTTATCACTTATCAATTGTTCCCAAAACCTGTCTTTGAAATAAATGGAAATATAATTCAGCAGGTCATATTATGTTCACTTCTAGGCTGGGGGGATATGAGAGCTCTCCTAGGAGTCAGGTGGCCTGAACCGGCCCCTGACTCAGATGGTCCTTTATTTTCTGAGCTGTGAGTAAAAGCGTGATATGCGCCGTCTCTAGCTGTTTTACAGGAGTTCCATGAGAATAAGTAAGAAGATCTCTAAATTCATTCTTTTACCCTCTAATCTGATAGGATGAAGACCAGGAATCATAATTATTGCCACATTAACACACTTAGGTAGAGCATGTTAGAAATCCTTCCTTCCTTTCTAATCTCCCTTTCTTCTACCTGTTCCTTGATGCCAGCAGGGGCTCCTGGCAGCTCTGGGCTGTGTGTCCTCATCTTCAGCCAGTACCAGGCCCATGGCAGCTCGGTGAGACCTTCATAGAGGCTGTGGGTCCTCAGCATTTCCCAGCCTGCAAGCAGATTCCCATCGTCCAGTGAGGACAAAGTGTGTGAAATTTGCCCAAAGTGTCTGGCACGCTTGGTGCCCTTGTCAGCTACCTGCCCAGCAGATGACACCCCAAGTAACCCCCTTCCTAAAGGGCTTCTCATGCTATCTGGAGTACTGCTCACCCAGGTGCCCATGAAGTGCTTCCATGGAAAGTTCTGGAACTGAGGAGCTAATTAATCCATCCTTGCTCAAGCCCAGTGGCTTTCCTGGGAGCTAAGATTGGGAATATGTAATTCAGGGTCTCAGTCCCGTAAAGTACATGTGCTGGAATGTTTTATGACTGGGAATAGTAATATGTGAAGGTGATTTTTTTTAAAATATGAAACCTTATTTTAAATATAGAGACAAGGTCTCACTACATTGCCCAGGCTGGTCTTGAACTCCTGGCCTCAAGTAATCCTCCCACCTTGGCCTCCCAAAGTGCTGGGATTATAGACACAAGCTACCACATCCAACCAGAATGCTTGCTTGCTTGTTTTTTCTCTCTCTTTCCTTCCTTCCTTCCTTCCTTCCTTCCTTCCTTCCTTCCTTCCTTCCTTCCTTCCTTCCNCTTCCTTCCTTCCTTCCTTCCTTCCTTCCTTCCTTCCTTCCTTCCTTCCTTCCTTCCCCTCCCCTCCCCTCCCCTCCCCTCCCCTCCCTTCCCTTCCCTTCCCTTCCCTCCCCACCCCACCCCACCATCCAGGCTGGCATAAAGTGGCACAGTCACGGCTCACTGCAGCCTTGGCTGCCCCGGGTTGAGTGATCCTTCCACCTCAGCCTCTTGAGTATCTGGGACTACAGGCGTGTGCCACCGCGCTCAGCTAATTTTTTAATGATTTGTAGAGATGAGGTCTCGCACTGCTGCTCAGCCTGGTCTCCAACTCCTGTCCTCAAGTGATCCTCCTGCTTTGGCCTCCTAATATGCTGGAATTATAGGTGTGAGCCACTGCTTCTGGCACTGGCCAGGATTTTTAATACAACCAACAATGGGCATAAAAAATGAAATAAGGAGGAGTGATAAGAACGCTTTGCTATTATTGTCAAGAGAAATAACTTTCTTTTGTAAAAAAAATATGTTGAGTACACATTTACTTGTTAAGATGGATTTGGGCCCTTTTGGGTAGACGATTATTTAGTTTTATTAAAATCTCTCTAAGATTAAATTTCTGTTGAACAGCGAGACCCTATACTTTATGGATGAAGCATTGAATTCATGACCTGTCAAAACTGAGGCTTATCATAACACAGTTTCCCTGACCACCCTTTGTACTATTTTGTACAGCACTTGTCACCTCCAATTTCTGTTTTACTTACTGCTGTATCTCCAGCAAGGAGAACAAGGCTAAGTTGCACTCAGTTAATATTTGTTGAATGGATGAATGAGGCATTTTTAACTTTATCCTTTTTTCATGCTTTCCACATTTAAATACTATCCTTGAGTTCCAAATGTTTGTTTTTGTTTTTTGTTTTCTTTTTCTGAGACAGAGTCTTGCTGTCTTGCCCAGTCTGGAACACAGTGGCATGATCTCAGCTCACTGCACCCTCTGCCTCCTGAGTTCAAGCAATTCTTCTGCCTCAACCGCCCGAGTAGCTGAGACTACAGGCAGGCACCACCACGCCCAGCTAATTTTTATATTTTTAGTAGAGAATATAAATGTTGGCCAGGCTGGTCTTAAACTCCAGGCCTCAAGTGATCCACCCACCTTGGCCTCCCAAAGTGCTGGGATTACAGGCGTGAGCCACAGCGCCTGGCCCTAATCTTCTTTGTCTTATCTGTATGTAAACAAATACCTCCTTTTCACTATGTGGCACATATTATGGACATTCTTATATCCATGAGAAAAAGTGCAAGGAAGTGTGTCACTCTGAATCTTACTAACCTGTAGTTGGAAAAGGTGCAAATGAAGAACACTTCAACTAGGGGAGAGAAGCTTTTCTTTAAAATAGATATGATTGAGGGAAGATGGACTGGAAATTACAGGGGTTGGCCTGAGGCTCTTCTCTGCATTGAAAGATGTGGCATCATATTTTCTTCCTATAACACATTAGATATAAAAACAGCCAGAAGGGCAACCCCCATGTGTTTTATAACAAATCAAATAATACAGAAATGTATAAAGGAAAAGTTACGGTGTTCATTGGCCCCACCTCTACTCTGGGCCACCCTGGCACCCTTCTCAGGAGACTGATGTTAAGAAACTCATCTGCCCTACAGCTTAACCATCAAAAAACCTCATAACTCAATTAACAAATGGGCAAAAAACTTGATAAGACGTTACTCCAAAGAAGATATGTAAATGGCCATGAGCATATGAAAAGATTCTCAGCACCACTAAGCAGTATGGAAATGCACATCAAAACCACAATGAAATATCACCTCACATCCATTAGAATGGCTGTTATCAAAAACAAAAAACAAAAAACAAAATAAATGGTCATCCAGGATGTGGAGAAATTGGAAATCTTGTGCTCTGCTGGTGGGAATGTAAAATGGTGCAGGCCCTATGGAAAACATTGTGGTAGTTCCTCACAAAATTAAAGATAGAATTACCATGTGATCCGGCAATTCCACTTCTAGGTATATCCAAAAGAACTGAAAGCAGGGTCTGAAGGAGATATTTGTATACCCATGTTCATAGCAGCACCATTCACAATAGCAAAACATGGAAGCAACAAAATTGTCCGTGTACAGATGAATGGAGAAATAAAATGTGGTCTGAACATACAAAGGAATATTATTCAGCCTTAAAAAGGAAGGAAATTTGGCCGTGGTGGCTCACGCCTGTAATCCCAGCACTTTGGGAGGCCGAGGCGGGTGAATCATAAGGTCAGGAGATCGAGGCTATCCTGGCTAACATGGTGAAACCCCTGTCTCTACTAAAAAGACAAAAAATTAGTTGGACGTGGTGGCGGGCGCCTGTAGTTCCAGCTACTTGGGAGGCTGAGGCAGGAATGGCGTGAACCTGGGAGGCAGAGCTTGCAGTAAGATGAGATTGCGCCCCTGCACTCCATACTGGGAGGCAGAGCGAGACTCCGTCTCAAAAGAAAACCTGTCTCTACTAAAATTACAAAAATGAGCTGGGCATGGTGACCTGCGCCTGTAGTCCCAGCTACTCAGGAGGCTGAGGTAGGAGAATCACTTGAACCCAGGAGGCAGAGGTTGCAGTGAGCTGAGATCTCGTCACTGCACTCCAGCCTGGGTGATAGAGCGAGACTCTGTCTAAAAAAAAAAAAAAAAAGGGAATTCTGACAAATGTACAACATGGATGAACCTTGAGGACATTATGCTAAGTGAAATAAACCAGACAAAAAGATACTGTGTGATTCTACTTTTATGAGGTCCCTAGAGTAGTCAGATTTATAGAGACCGAAAGTAAAAAGGGAGTTACCAGGAGGTGGGATTCTGGAGAGTGAATGGGGAGTTATTGCTGAATGAGTATAAGTTACAGTTTTGCAAGATGAAAGAGTTCTGGAGGTTGGTTGCACTACAATATGATTATACTTAACACTACTGAACTGTACAATTGAAAATGCTTTAAGATGCTAAATGTTATGCTATGTGTATTTTACAACAATTAAAAATTAAGAAAAAATACTGAAGTCATTTAGCAGGTAAAATCAAGAAAAATTGAATCTGTTTATCAGTTAAAACAGAGATAAACATACAAATAAATTAAGAAAAAAGTAAAATAAAATTTAAAAAGAGGGTAGTATGTATCCTCCACACTAGTCTTAATGCTTATACCTGCCAAATGTGTGTATAGGCTGCTTTTTGCTTCTTGTTTACTTTTAAAATAATTTTTTAAAGGATCATATTACATACACTAGTCAGCAACTTCCTTCTCTCCCACCATTTTTTTGTTTTTGGACAGAGTCTTACTCTGTCACCCAGGCTGGAGTGCAGGTGGCATGATCTTGGCTCACTGCAGCTTCCATCTCCCAGGTTCAAGTGATTTTCTTGCCTCAGCCTCCTGAGTAGCTGGGATTATAGGCTTGTGCCACCATGCCCGGCTAATTTTTTCTATTTTTAGTAGAAACAGGGTTTCACCATGTTGGCCAGGCTGGTCTCAAAATCCTGACCTCAGGTGATCTGCCCGCCTAGGCCTGGGATTACAGGCGCAAGCTACCATGCTTGACCTTCCTCCCCATTTTTTTATTTTTATTTTTTATTTTTTGAGACAGAGTCTCGCTCTGCCTCCCAGGCTGGAGTGCAGTGGCGCGATCTCGGCTCACTGCAAGCTCCGCCTCCCGGGTTCGCGCCATTCTCCTGCCTCAGCCTCCGGAGTAGCTGGGACCACAGGCGCCCGCCAACACGCCCAGCTAATTTTTGGTATTTTTAGTAGAGATGGGGTTTCACTGTGTTAGCCAGGATGGTCTCTGGCTCCTGACCTCGTGGTCCGCCCGCCTCTGCCTCCCAAAGTGCTGGGATTACAGGCGTGAGCCACCGTGCCCAGCGCCTCCACGTTTTAAATCCACACCATGGACATCTTTCCAGGTCAGCAAATACAGATCTGACTCACTTTCCTTGAGAAGGTGACTAATTAGTTATCTATGAGATGTGTGTACCATGATTTATTTTATGTTTCCTTTTTCTGAACCTTCAGGTTATTTCCAGTTTTGTTGCCACTACAAACAGTGTCGCAATAAACAGCCTTATTCATATTACCTTTTTATTGTGGTTGTTCTGACTTCGGCCGAATTTCAGAAAGTATTGGTAGGTCAAGAGTAGTGCTGGATTATTTTCCAAAAAGACCAGAGCAGCTCAGGTTCACATCACACTTTGTGAGAAGCCTGACTGCTGACCTCCCACGAGGGCCATATACCCTAATCTGCAGGTGGAAAATGCCTTGCTGTGATCTTTCATATATGTAGTTAGGAAGTTGAGTAGCTTTTATAAATTTATTACTTGCATTTTTTTGGATGTGATAGAAGATACGGAGTCTGATTTTTGTTTTTTCAAGTGAGTAGCCAGTTATACCCATGGTGTTTATTAAATCATTTTTTCCACTAAATTAAAATACATAATTATATGCATTTTGGATATTTTCTAATTTGATTCCAGTGATTTTTTTTTTTTAATTTCTGTGTCAGTGCTAGATTGCTTTGGGTATGTAAACATTATAGAAAGTTCTAATGTCTTGGGAGCAAAATCCCTTGCCATTTTTCCCTTCTCAAAATGTTGTCAAGTCTCAGATACTTTTTCCTTCTTATGAACTTTTAAATCATTTGTTAGTTATTTTAAAAAGACCAAGTGAGGTTCTAATCCTATTTAAATCTACTACATATAATCTGGTGTGTGTATGTATTTGTATGTTTCATTGTGTTTTATGACAAATCAAGCAAACTATAAAGTATTAGATAATACTTTCTCTAGTTTTCTAAGCATCCATTAATAATTTATAGTATGGACATGAAGATGTTTTTCTGTGCTTTGTTGTTGTTGTTGTTGTTGTTGTTTGTTTTTTGAGACAGGGTCTCACTCTGTCGCCCAGGCTGGAGTGCAGTAGCAGGATCATGGCTCACTGCAGCCTCCACCTGCCGGGCTCCGGTGATCCTCCTACCTCAGCCTCCTGAGTAGCTGGGACCGCAGACGTGCACCACCACACCTGGCTAATTTTTTTGTAGAGATGGGCTTTTGCCGTGTTACTCAGGCTGGTCTCAAACTCCTGGGCTCAAGTGCTCCGCCTGCCTTGGCCTCCCAAAGTGCTGGGATTACAAATGTGTGCCACCATGCCTGGCCATTTTCTGTGTTTTTGAAACATACATTTAATTATTTAATGAAAACAGAACATAATATACTAAGATATTTCAGCATGGTTTTGCTCCACTTAGGAAAAATTATGGCAATTTTATCAGTAACTGTCCAATTTAATACCCATATGTGATGCAGGGCAGGTGTGTCCCCATATTGGGGCTTAACCTGGGAGGGTTCTTGGCTTCACTCAGGATGGAATTCAAGGGCAAGCCAGTGGTGTTAAACAGTGACTTTGATTGAAGTGGCAGTGTACAGCTGTGGCAGAGGGACTGTTACTTGTGGCTACCCCATAGGCTGTGTGCCCACAGTGGCAGCTCTGGTTCTACAGTCATATTTATACCACTTTGAGGAGTAGACAAATTAAGGGGCAGAGTATGCAGTAATTTCTAGAAAAAGGGTTGCAGCTTCTGGGTCATTGGGTTGTTGCCATGGAAACGGGCAGTAACTTCCAGGTGTTGCCATGGCGGTGGTAACCTGACATAAATATGCTGAGGCAAGTCTCCCTTTAATTTTTCATTTTCAAGCTATTTTAAACTATTTTTTAACTTTTTTCACACGTTTATTCTTCCAGATACATTTTATTACGCTTTTTTTTTGGTATCATTTTCTAAAAACCTTTTTTATTTCAATTAGAATTTAATTTGGTCTGTGTTTTATTTAGAGACTTGAACTCTTTGTAGGATTACTTTTTTTCTTACAAGAACATGATGTGTGTCTGTTTTCTTGGTTCTTCTTTCAATCTTTTAAACAACAACAACAAAAAATTGTGAGCTGGGCACAGTGTCTCCACACCTGTAATCCCAGCACTTGGGGAGGCCAAGACGGTAGGATCACTTGAGCCCAGGAGTTCAGGACCAGTCTGGGCAATGTAGTAGGACCTCCTGTCTACCAAAAAAAAAATCAAACAACAAAAAAGATTTTGATGCAAGAATTTTAAACTCAGTTGAACTTGAAGGCAACAAAAAGTCACAGATGTAAGAACCAGAAAGAATGCCACACATACATTTCTTGACTTAAATTACTAGGAGCCAGGTGCAGTGGCTCAAGTCTGTAATCGCAGCACTTTGGGAGGCCGAGGCAGGCAGATCACCTGAGGTCAGGAGTTTGAAACCAGCCTGACCAACATAGTGAAACCCCATCTCTACTAAAAATACAAAAATTAGCTGGGCATGGTGGTGGTCACCTATAATTCCAGATACTCAGGAGCTGAGGCAGGAGAACCTCTTGAACCTGGGAGGCGGAGATTACAGTGAACTGAGATCGTGCCACTGCACTCCAGCCTGGTCAACAAAGCTAGACTCCGTATCAAAAAAAAACAAAAACAGAAACGTGCAGTTCAGGTGAATTTAAGTTTTCATTTCTTCTAAAATTAATTAATAGAAATACTGATTTACCTTTCTTCAGACTGGAAGAAGAAATGAGATTGAAAAGAATTTTTCCTGTCTTTGCTTTGAATTGATTGCAACCAATTGTATCTCAAAACGAAAATTTTATTTGGTCGCTTATATATATATATGAAGAAGGTAAACTGTTTTTATTGTTTACTTTAAAAGTATACTTTAATACAGGGTAAAATTTATTATAAAGATCACTAATGTGACGCTTGAAAAAAATGGTTCCAGCTTGCTCATCCTAGACTACTTCTGATTCTCTGTATGATTTTAAGCAAGCTACTTTATTCGGGTCATAGTTTTCTTATAAGTGAAAACTGCAATTGGATCTAGAATTACCTTCAATAAGAATCAGCAAGGATAGAGCCAGGGTTGGACATAAACAGTCTGAGTTCAGAGCTGGTGTGATTAAATATTATGTAATACTGCAGACCTCTTAATCTCCCAGAGATTATGTTTCTTTATTTGTAAAATGAGGACCATGAGCTCTTTCTTCTCTGCTGGTTTGCATGAGGCTCACATATAGTAATGCAGGGGTTTTACAATGTCATCTCTGAAGCAGGAGCACCAGTGATATCTGGGAATGTGCTACAAACACACATTGTTGGGCCTTATTTCCAACCTACTGAGTCAGAAACTAGGTTTGGGACCTCGCAGCCTGTGTTGGAGCAAGCCTCTCACGTAATTCTGATGTGCGCTAAATGTTGCGAACCACTGGAATAATACCCATAGGTAGGTTTGTGCCATCAGTTATGTAAACAGGTTTTCTTTTGTCATTGTGATCCTCCCCTGCATACATATATAAATATCTAACTGGTTTTTGTTGTTTTAATTAAACACTGAATGCATAAAGAATATTTATACCAGGCTGGGCATGGTGGCTCATGCCTGTAACCCCAGCACTTTGGGAGGCCAAACTGGGAGGATTGCTTGAGACCAGGAGTTTGAGACCAGCCTGGCCGACATGGTGAAACCCTGTCTCTACTAAAAATGCAAAAATCAGCCAGGCGTGGTGGTACACACCTGTAATCCCAGCTACTTGGGAGGCTGAGGCAGGAGAATCACTTGAACCTGAGAAGGGGAGGTTGCATTGAGCCAAGATGGCACCACTGCACTCTAGCCTGGGCGATGGTGTGAGACTCCGTATCAAAAAAAAAAAAAAAAAAATTACGCCATTTGCGAAGAGTATGAATAAAAACAGTAATAAAAGTACCTACATATCTCTGTCAAATGAATTGCAAAAACATGATTCTCAGTATGTTAATCCTATACTCTTGCTCTTCCCTAATTTCTGACAGCTTGACCCCACCCTGGGTGTAAACATACCCTCAGATTGTGTGTTTCATTTCCTCCTTTTTTTCCTGTAGTTTTATCATACATACACATATGTATATGCAAAATCAGTTCACTTAGTTTTGTAAGATTTGGTATTGTATGTAAAAGCATCATCCTGTGTATATTTTTATATAATATTTTAATTTGCTGTACATTCTGTTAGTGTCATGCCTGCACTCCTTTTCCCTGCCATATAGAATTCTCTGTCTGAATATGCCATAATTTATTTATCCGTTTTTCTTTCCGTGGACATGGCGGGTGATTCCCGTTTCAAAGGGCTGTCACACACAGTGCTTCCGTGAACTTTCTGGTACGTATTTCCTGGTACACTTGTGCAAGTGTTTCTCTGGGGCAGCAGTCTTCAGATTACTACACCTGCACTTCATGGGAAGAAATGCACTTTTTATCATAACCAAGCAATTTCATATTGTTTGTTGTAGTATAGAGAAATGCAATGGATTCTTATACATTGAGCAAAAAATTTGGGCCCTAAAACCTCCCTAAAAACTCACATATTGGTTGTAGTAACTTTTTTTTTTTTTGCGAATGCCTTAAGATTTTCTGTATAGATGATCATGGTATTTGCTCATAAACACAATTTTGTGTTATCCTTTCTAATTAACATGCTTTTTATTTCTTTTTCTTACCTTATTGCACTAGCTAGACCCACCCTTAAAATGTGAAATAGAGTGATTCAAGCAGATATCCTTACCTTGTACCTGGTATTAGGGGAGCACATTTAATATTTAACAGTTCATTATGGTGTTTGCTATATGTGTATCATGGGTTTTTTTTCTACTTTGCTGACAGATTTTTATTATGAATAGAGATCAGATTTTACCAAATGCCTTTTCTGTGTCTATTGAGATGATCATATTGTTTTCCTTTTTTCATCATAATATGTTGGGTGATGTTGATATTGGAATGTTCCTCAGGTTTAGAGGTGTGTGTTTAGTTTTCAAATATTTTGAGAGTTCCTAAGTATCTTTCTGATACTAATTTGATAATTCAATTCCATTGTAGTCAAAGAAAATGCTTTGTATGATTTTCATCCTTTTAAATTATTTGGGACTTGTTCTGTTGCCTGATCTATGTCATTTCTGAGTCTTTTTCTGAAAGTCTCTTTTCTCCTAACTATGAATAATATTTTTCTTCTTCTTTGGCTGCTTGGTAATCTTGAACCAGATGTCAGACGTGAATTTAATCCTCTTGGTAGTTTGAGCCTTGTTCTTCAATGCAGATGCAAGGCAGTGCAGAACAAGGCTTAGCTAGTTATTGGGAAATTTATTCAAGGTTTGCATTTAAGCTTTGTTATGCAGGACCAACACAGCCTTTATTCTGGGGCCAGTTTGGCTACATGTCTAAGTCTATTTGGGGTGCCATAACAAAGTCTTACAGACTGGGTGGCTAATAAACAACAGAAATACATTTCTCACAGTTTTGGCAGCTGGAAGTCCAAGGTCAAGGTTCCAGCATTGTCAGGTTCTGGTGAGGACCATCTTCTGGTTTGCAGGCTGCCAACTTATCACTGTCTCCTCGCATGGTGCAAAAACGGCAAGTGAGCTCTCTGGGGTCTTTTATAAGGGCACTAATCCCATTCCTGAGAGCTCCACCCTCATGACTTAATTACCTCCCAAAAGCCCACCTCCTGATACCTAATACCATGGGCATAGATTTCAACATAAACACTTAGGGGGACAGGAGACAAACATTCAGTCCGTAACACTGCACTGCCGAGTACTCAGTACCCTTCTGATCTCTCAGCCCAGTACCCTCATATTCCAAGCTTTCTCTACTCTGGTTGTGAAATCTGTAAGCTGTTCTCATCCATGTGTGTGGGTTGGGAACAATGCCTCTTGCTCTTTCCCAGTGATTTTTTTCTTAGCCTCGGGTATTTTCACATGCATGCACTGACCAGTAATCAGCGAAAGACTCGGGGAACCTTCTACACATCTCTAGCACTCTCTCTGAGCAGCCCTCTTCTCTCTAGTTCTCTGCCCTGCACATTCTAGCCACCTTGACCCCCCTGAATTCTCCACTCTCTTTCCTGGTCTCAGAGTGACCACTGGCTGCCTGCACAATAGCCTGGAAACCCTGTTTCAGCAGTAAGTGCAGGCAGGTGTAGATTTCATTCATCTGTTTCACTCCTCTCAGGTGTCACTCCCCACATTGCCTGCTGTTCAGTGTCTGAAAACCAATGTGTCGTATACATTTTGCCCAGTTTTTAATGCTTAAAGCAGGATAATTCATCTGGTCCCTGATGGGTTGGTTCCCTGGTCCACCTGGGCAACAAGTAGAATTGAAATATGTTTTTTTTTTTTTTTTTGAGACGGAGTCTCGCTCTGTCTCCCAAGCTGGAGTGCAGTGGCCGGATCTCAGCTCACTGCAAGCTCCGCCTCCCGGGTTTACGTCAGTCTCCTGCCTCAGCCTCCCGAGTAGCTGGGACTACAGGTGCCGCCACCACTCCTGGCTAGTTTTTTGTATTTTTAGTAGAGACGGGGTTTCACCATGTTAGCCAGGATGGCCTTGATCTCCTGACCTTGTGATCCGCCCGTCTTGTCCTCCCAAAGTGCTGGGATCACAGGCTTGAGCCACCTCAGCCGGCCGAAATATGTATTTTTTAGGTAGAAAAAATCTCAAATTCAAAGTGATATTTCCAACCCACATCGTCCCAGAATCAGTTAACTTTTTTGATTGTGTACTTGTCTTTGCTGCTGAAAGATCTTGGTTCCAAAGACATAAGCAATAATTGCTCGTTTTTGTTTCTTCTCGTTTTATTCTTAACCAGAAGAGTTAGGTCAAACACAAGCTCGTGCAGAAGCCTGCAAAGATTGAATCACTTGCCCTAAAGTTCAGGATGGTAGTTTTTTTGGCCACAGCATGGAAAATATCTTCAATGGCACAGCTATAATTTTGTTCACCTTGGTCTGTTACTTTTCTTTCCTTTTTAAAATTGTAGTTATTTTTTAGTGCTTCACTTTTTAAAAAATTTTGTTTTGTTTTTAATTTTTATAAGTACATAGAAGGTGTATATGTTTATGGGGTACATAAGATGGCGTTTTTTTTTTTGTTTGTTTTGTTTGTTTGTTTATTTGGTTTTGTTTTTTGAGATGGAGTCTCGCTGTGTCGCCCAGGCTGGAGTACAATGGCCGGCTCACTGCAAGCTCCACCTCCCGGGTTCACGCCATTCTCCTGCCTCAGCCTCCCAAGTAGCTGGGACTACAGGCATCCGCCCCCATACCCAGCCAACTTTTTCTTTTTTTGGTATGTTTAGTAGAGATGGGGTTTCACCGTGTTAGCCAGGATGGTCTCGATCTCCTGACCTCGTGATCCACCTGTCTTGGCCTCCTAAAGTGCTGGGATTACAGGCGTGAGCCACCACGCCCGGCCATAAGAGATGTTTTGATGCAGACATGTGAAATAACCACATCAGGTCTGTCACTTTGAACTTCACACACATGTGTATGGACACATGTCCTATTCTTCTGTTTCCTCACTGCAATTTAAGTAGGGTGTGATTCTGGCATGTATAAATACCCAAGAAGTTGAGATTCAATTCTAAAATCCTCCTGAGTAGGATCCAGAGGTTAAAGGAGTCAAGTAAGAGCTTGTCCTCAGACTGGCCCAGGGCTGGAAGCTGCTATTGTACTTGCATTTTTAGGTTGATATTGTCAAAGTAAAGACTTTTGTAGCCTGTTTGGGGATCATTACTTTTCTCAGTGAAATGTGTTTGTCTCATTCATGTAGATATGGTGAAAATAATTGGTGACATCCTCGACTATCATTTAAAAGTGCTTTTTCTAGATTCCACGGTAACCTCTGGCATTTATCTTCAGATTCTCTATTCTTCAGTGATGATTTCTGTCTGTAACAGAGTCTTAGCTCAACAGAGTCTTAGATGTGACCATCTTAATTTAGATCTGTTCACCTTTGGTTTAATAAGGATGTGTACCAAGAAGAACCTGATCAGAAAACTTTATTTGCTTTGGAAAAGATGTTCTGGGCTGGGTAGTGAGCTATTTTCCTTAAAGCCCTGCAATAGTTGTTGTCAGATTTTTTTCTGTTTTACTTTTTCCTATTTTGCTTAATAAGGAAGACACTCATTGAGGAAAATGGAGACTAATAGAACTATAGGCATGAATAACATTAGCATGTGTACCTTTGATATTATATACAGCCTGAGGGTCCTGTAGTGAGTACATGACCAAGGCCATCTTTAGTATTCTGAATAATACCCTGGTTCCTCATTGAATTGTTGCAGAGATGCTTGGAAGGGAGAGCAAGCAATGGAGAATACATTAAAATATTCCCTGCGCCTGGTGCTGCTTCTTAGAGGAGCTCTGGATTTAGCTGCCTGCAATACAATGGCTTTGCTCTAATCAAGGACACCTGTATTTCATTGTCCATCAACTGTTGCCTTGGAAGGACCATTGAGGCTGATTTGTTCTGTGACCTCTCCTCTCCAGTCCTTTCTGATTCACTGTTTTCATTGACCGACTCCCACTGGTTTATTGATGAGAGGGTAGTGTCCATCTTTGAGGATGTAGCTGTCTCCATGTCCTGAATGGGAAGCTGGACAGGGCAAGAAAGGGGAAGGAGTAGAGGGGAGGAGACTGCTCTTTACTCACTGTCTGCCAGGTGTTAGTCATCATTTTGGCCCTGCGCAAATTCTCCTTTTGGGGCTTCACAAAACCATAGGAAGAATGTACTGTTGCCTCCCTTTTTCAGATGAGGAAGCTGTGGGAAAAAAACTCATGATTATACACCTCAGACTTTTTGTTCTGTAATTTTGTGTTTGTTTGTTTGTTTGAGACTGGGTCTTGCTGTCACCTAGGTAGTGCAGTGGTACAATCTCAGCTCACTGTAGCCTGGACCTCCCGGGCTCAAGCAATCTTCCCACCTCACCCTCTCGGGTAGCTGGGACCATAGGCACACACCATTATGCCTGGTTGATTTTTATTATTTTTTGAGACAGGGTCTCCCTATGTTGCCCAGGCTGGGCTCAAACTCCTGAGGTCAAGCAATCTTCCTACTTAGCCTCCCAAAATGCTGGGATTACCGGTGTGAGCCACCATGCTGGGCCCTTGTTCTGTAATTTCAAATTGCCTTGTTTCTGCTTTCCTGCTGTAAGCATTTCATGTAAATTTAATCCCATATTCATGTAAATTAGGTGGCTTCTAAGTCATCACTTGCTGCCAGTGAGGCAATCAAGAAACAATATTTGAGTTTATATCTGAGAAATGTCCCTCCAGTTCAAGATATTTACCTATTCCCTTCACAAATATATATAATCTTCAAGATAGAGATGTTTTTCTTTTCTTTTCTTTTCTTTTGAAACAGAGTCTCACTGTCATGCAGGCTGGAAGGCAGTGGTGTGATCTCAGCTCACTGCACCCTCCACCTTCTGGGTTCAAGCGATTCTTGTGCCTCAGCCTCCCAAGTAGCTTGGATTACAGGTGCGTGCTGCCATGCCTGTCTAATTTTTATATTTTTAGTAGAGACTGGGTTTTACCATGTTGACCAGGCTGGTCTTGAACTCCTGGCCTCAAGTGATCCACCTGCCTCGGCCTCCCAAAGTGCTGGAATTACAGACATGAGCCACTGCACCCAACCAAGATAGAGATTTCTAAATAGTAATAATCAATGCATTGATTATCAAATTCTGTTCTCCTAAACTACCTAGAAAATGAAGTTAAGAATCCTGTGAGAGCTTGCTCTTATGGAGTGCTGTTGGTGAGAAATAGAACTGATGTCCTAACCTGATAGCCCCTGTCCTGGATAGATCTGAACAGAGAGATGGCGTGATGGTCATCTCATTGTAGAAAGACCGATTTGGAACCTACTTATAATTATCAGCCTAAAACCACAGATTTGACTTCTTGGTGTTATACCTATTATTGAATATGATTTTCTAGTCCTTATAGTACAGTGTAATTAAAGAGCACAAGAAAATGAAATCTGGCCTTCTAGGATATCACTGCAGGAAAGCCAAGATGAAGATCAAAGATGAGTTGTGCCTCTTTAGTTTTTATAGAATGCATATCTGAAGCTAGGCACATCAAGATCATAATGGAAAAGAAGAATTGTAACCATCTTTTTTTTTTTTTTGAAACAGAGTTTCACTCTGTTGCCCGGGCTGGAGTGCAGTGGTGCGATGCTGGCTCACTGCAAGCTCTGCCTCCCAGGTTCAAGCAATTCTCCTGCTTCAGTCTTCTGAGTGGGTGGGATTACAGGCATGCACTACCATGCCCAGCTAATTTTTCTTTTTTGTATTTTTAGTAGAGATGGGGTTTTACCATGTTGGCCAGGCTGGTCTCGAACTCTTGACCTCAAGTTATCCACCTGCCTCGGCTTCCCAAAATTCTGGGATTACAGGCATTAGCCACTGTGCCTGGCCATAATCTTCTTTGGAATATTATGAATGATATACGCCTCCAATTGGGATCTCATTTTGTGTTTGCTGGATCTTTCTTTTGTAAATTCTATCAGGTGACCAATAAAAAATATAATGTTGTGGCTGTTCTTCAGGGGATTGTAATTTGAGGATTCATGAAATAATCTCATTCATTAGAAATATTCATTACTTGGCAGGGCTGGGTGTCCCATGCCTGTAATCTCAGTATTTTGGGAGGCCAAGGTGGGTGGATCACATGAGTCCAGGAGTTCAAGACCAGCCTGGCCAACATGGTGAAACTTCATCTCTACAAAAAAAAATAAAAAAATTAGCCAAGTGTGGTGGCACATGCCTGTAGTCCTAGGTACTTGGGGGAATGAGGCAGGAGGATCACCAGAGCCTGGGGAGGTCAAGGCTACAATGACCCATGATTGTGCCACTGTACTCTGGCCTGGTTGATAGAGTGAGTCCCTGTCTCAAAAAAATAATAAAAATAAAAATAAATTTACTTACTAGCTACAGACTTTTCATTGTCATAACTGATCACTCAGTTTGCAGCCAGTAAGTCTGTTCTGTTGGTTTCTTATTGCATAATCCCAGGACTTCAGTTTTCTTCTCTTCTGTAAGCCTGGTTTAAAAGAAAGAGCCAAATCAAGGATTCAGTAAAATGCAAACTATTTTGTCTTGTCTACTTGGCTCTGCAAAATTATACTTTCCTGTTATAAACAGTAAGCTGCTTAGGGAAGAATTCCAGCAATTTGTCTTTCCCAATGCTGTTCATGGCTGCCAGCGAGGCAACGTATGTACAGCAACTCCCGGTTCTTGTTTAATTTCCTCAGTCAAAACAAGAGTTTGTGGTGGTGCCTGCCGGTTCAAAAATGGCACTTGTTTCTTTTGCCTCTTCTCATTACCCCGTGGATCAGAAGACATTAGAGCCAGAGGGGTCTTTAAAGCCAATCCTGCTTTACAGATAAGAAACTGAGGCCCAGACTTAGTAGCTCATTCAGGGTCATGCATTGTGTAAGTGATAAAGTTGAGTCTTGAATCTGTTTTGTTTACCCTGAAGTTTTTCTTGGTTTCCCATCTCTGTAGCTTTCTCTATAACAGCTATTCATGTTCTAGAAAGAAACTATGGGCCCACCAAGTGCATTAGTTGTATTCTCATTCTTGAAATAGCATCAGACTAGTAGACAATGTGATCATCAGTCACTGATGTGTATGAGAAAGCTTGGTTTGGGAAGTAGGACGGTCATTTAAAGAGAGAAATCTAGGCTCTTCTCTTTGTTTCTGGGCTATTCCAGGGCATATCTTCACCATTATGGACTGGCTTGGTGAAATGCGATGAACAGACCACCTTTATAACAGCTTTGCTGCTCCCAAGCTGGGTTTAACCCTTCTGAGTCTCAGCTTCCCCATTAAATAATGTGACACCTGGTATACACTCTATACAGTTACTAAGATATATATGAAAGTGAACTATAAAATACACTGGAAATATGAGGTATATTAAGATATGGACCCGGTGAAACCCAGTCTCTAGTAAAAAAAAATACAAAAAAATAGCCGGGCGAGGTGGTGAGCGCCTGTAGTCCCAGCTACTCGGGAGGCTGAGGCAGGAGAATGGCGTAAACCCGGGAGGCGGAGCTTGCAGTGAGCCGAGATCCGGCCACTGCACTCCAGTCTCGGCGACAGAGCGAGACTCTGTCTCAAAAAAAAAAAAAAAAAAAAAAGATATGGAGGGCATACTACCAAAGCCAAGAGTTGGAATGAATAGATGATGGCTGTAAGTGATTGGAAATCTTGTTTGTGCTTTTGCCCAGAGACATGAAACAGATTGTACAAACATCCTCTATGCGGTGCCTTTTCACTCCAGTGAAAGGCGTTGTTGAAGGGATGTGTTTCTAACATTAATCTCTTTGAAAGCTTAGGTTGGAGAGGCAGATTCTCTCTTGTGATAAACCAAATGGGTGGAGAAGTGATTTTAGTAACCCTTTCTTGAGTGATGGGAAACCACAGCTTCTGCTCTGGAAGAAAGCAGAAGTGTGTTTGAGTTTGGGGAAGAAGTGGTGAATAACTGAACTTTTTGATGGATTTTATAGAAAGAATAAAAATATGTGCTTTTTAAATATATTCTTTTCTGAAGTCATTATTATACCTTGAGTACTTTCTCTGGGACTAAGCCTGTGCCTTGTAATGAGAAAGACACAAAAGTAATGTGTAATGAGAGCCGCAATCATAGAGGTTTCCTTCTAATCGATGGTAGACAATTACACAAGATTGTCTGTGATTAAAAACCCAAACTGCGCTGGAAGGGAAAATTGTTGTGGAATGTCAGGGAAGAAGGAGATCCACACAGGTAATCGGGAGCTAGTAGCCATTTGTTGAATTTAATTGTGGATGTGAAATTTGGATTGTTAAGAAGTCAAGACAGGCCCTTGTTCTAGGCAGACACAAACCATGGACTGAGCTCAGAATTTAGGGGAGAACATGTGAGTCTTCACTGGAGAGTAGGTTGGAATTTCGCAGATGGAGACAAAGATGGATAATTACGGGCTGGGACAATTTTGGAGGTGTTTTGAGTCAGGCTTAGAGATCTAGGTTTTAAGCAAACAAATCGGTCTTTGGGGTGTGTGTGTGTGTGTGTGTGTGTGTGTGTTTCCAGCAGTCCTTGGTAGGTGTTTGTGTTTAGAGCCTCCAGAGCAAGGTACTGCCTTTGAGAGCTTCTGCTTACTTTTCTAATGACCGGAACCAGGAAGAGGTGAAGCTTGGTCATTACACAATGCATTGTGACTCAGTGACCTCACTACTTCCTGTTTTCATTTGAGAAGGGGGCCAATGGAAGGGACCGTTTCAGTACAAGGCCATGAATAGGGACTAGGAGATATCAAGGATGTGAGGTCTACCAGACTAGCAGGCAGAGCATGCGTGTAAACCAGCAGACCAATGAAGGAGTTGAACTCTAGTGGAATGGCAGCGGTGGCCCAGTGATCTATGAGCAGGTCTAGGAATTGAGAATTACTCCTACTTCTGAATCGCGTGCGATTTCTCCTAACCTGTGTCACCAGCCAATCCTGGTTGTGAATTCATAGCCTAGTCCATAAGCTCAATAGTAAAATAAATTCCAACATACTTTGTCCAGGCTTCTGTGCCAGGAGTGCAGGAGAGCTCTACTTGGATGACTTCCTTCATCAAAGAGAGGCCACTGGAAAACGGGTGGCTGGACATGTGCTCCTCCCTGCTCACTGATAGGTTGACTGTGATATCAGCCAAGCTGCAGGTGCACGGTACACTGCAGGCTCAGGGAAGAGCTGGGAAGAGCCGGGAAGACCCGCCACGGGCAATGTCAGGGACACCTTTCTTCCCTGTGGGATATACTGATGGATTGAGTGACTATCCATTCATCAGTGTGGATGGTCACTCATCAGGCCTGCAAAGATGGGAGCCTTATGGGTTCGTTGAATTGTCAAGACCATGGCTAGAGCTGAATCTCTAAGGGGGTTCTTTTTTCCTGGAAAGATGTAGTTCCCTCATCAGTAGAGTGAGAGTAAGAAGTAAATCTACTTAAAAAAAAACCCAGCTTCTGTCAAGTATAATTTACATACCATAAAATCCACCCATTTTAAGCATATAATTTAATGATTTTTAGTAAATTTACAGAGTTCTGTAAATATCACCACAACCCAGTTTTAGGATGTTTTCACCTCCCCAAGAAGCTCCTTAGGGCCTTTTGTGGTCAATCACCATTCCCTCCTCACAGCCCCAGGCAACCAATAATCTCCTATACTGCCTTTCATAGATTTGCTTAATTCTAGACATTTTGAATAAACGGTATCATAAACTACGTGGTCTTTTGCATCTGGCTGCTTTCCTTTAGTGTAATGTTTTGAGGTTCATTCACATTGTAGTATGTGTCTATATTCCATTTCTTTTCATTGCTGCATAGTATTCCATTGCATGGATATACCATACTTCATGTATCCTTCCATCAGTTAATAAATTATTTCCATTTTTTTGGGCTATTGTGAATAATGCTACTGTACTAGATTTCAGTGGCTGCTGTGACAAATTATACACTTGATGTCTTAAGACAGTAGGGGTTTATTCTCTCACAGTTCTGGAGATGGGAGTTAGGGAGTCAAGGTACAAACAGGGCTGTGCTCCCTCTGGAGACCCTCAGGGAGATTCCATTCCTTGCTTCTTCCAGCTTCTGGTGGATGCTGGCCTTTGCTGACTTGCGGTCACGTCAGTTCAATCTCAACCTCTTTCTACACGTCAGCTTCTCTCCAGTGTGTCCTCTCAGCTCTCTCTCTTTCTCTCTTGTAAAGATATATGTGATTGCATTTTTTAAGGCCACTGTGATAATTCAGGGAAGATAACTCCTCTCAAAATTCTTGTCACTGGCCATTAGAAAAATGCAAATAAAAACCACAGTGAGATACCATCTCACACCAGTTAGAATGATGATCATTAAAAAATCAGGAGGCCAGGTGTGGTGGCTCACACCTGTAATCGCAGCACTTTGGGAGGCTGAGGTGGATCACAAGGTCAGGAGATCGAGACCATCCTAGCTAACACCGTGAGACCCCCATCTCTACTAAAAATACAAAAAAAAATTAGCCAGGCGTGGTGGTGGGCACCTGTAGTACCAGCTACTGGGGAGGCTGAGGCAGGAAAATGGTGTGAACCCGGGAGGTGGGGGTTGCAGTGAGCCGAGATTGTGCCACTGCACTCCAGCCTGGGCAACAGAGAGAGACTCTGTCTCAAAAAAAAAAAAAAAAAGTCAGGAAACAACAGATGCTGGAGAGGATGTGGAGAAATAGAAATGTTTTTACACTGTTGGTGGGAGTGTAAATTAGTTCAACTATTGTGGAAGACAGTGTGGCGATTCCTCAAGGATCTAGAACCAGAAATACCATTTGATCCAGCAATCCCATTATTGGGTATATACCCAAAGGATTATAAATCATGCTACTATAAAGACACATGCACATGTATGTTTATTGCAGCACTATTCACAATAGCAAAGACTTGGAACCAACCCAACTGCCCATCAATGATAGACTGGATAAAGAAGATGTGACACATATACACCATGGAATACTATGCAGCCATAAAAAAGGATGAGTTCATGTCCTTTGCAGGGACATGGATGAAGCTGGAAACTATCATTCTCAGCAAAGTAACACAGGAACAGAAAATCAAACACCATATGTTCTCACTCATAAGTGGGAGTTGAACAATGAGAACACAGGGACACAGGGAGGGGAACATCACACACCGGGGCCTGTCAGGGGCTGGGGGCCTAGGGGAGGGATAGCATTAGGAGAAATACCTAATGTAGATGATGGGTTGATGGGTTCAGCAAACCACCATGGCACGTGTATACCTATGTAACAAACCTGCATGTTCTGCACATGTATCCCAGAGCTTAAAGTATAATTAAAAAAAAAAAAATCCTTAACTTAATCAACTCTTTTGCCTTACAGGGTAACATACACAGGTTCCAGGGATTTGATGTGGATTTATTTTGCGGGGGGCAACTTTACAGCTCACCACCACAGCTCTGAACATTCACATGAGGTTCTTATGTAGACACATGGCTTCATTTGTCTTTGTAGGTACCTAGGAATGGATTGCTAGGACCTATGGTAAATTTATGTTTAACTTTTGAGAAGTTGCCCAACTGTTTTCAGAAGGGGCTGTACCATTTTACATTCCTACCAGCAATGCAGGAGAGTTCTAGTTTCTCCACATTCTTGCCATTTGTCTGCCTTTTCTTTTTTCTTGATCACAGTCATTCTAGTGGGTGTGGAGTGGTATTTCACTGTGGTTTTAATTGGTATTTCCCCATGACTAATAATGTCGAACATCTCTTCATGTGCCTGTTAGCTATTCATACATACTTTTTGGCAGAATATCTGTTCAAAGCTCTGGCCTGTCTTAAAATTGGGTTGTCTTCTTTTTTTGAGTTATGAGTTAGTCTGTCGTTTTTCACAACCTGGCCCAGCCATTGCCAGTTCTAAGGACTGTGGTGGCTGAGGTCACCTTGACTAGGAAGTGCTGCGGTAAACCTAGTTGCCCAGGGTGCCTTGGGCTGGGGCCAGGCCCCGTCCCTGCACCGTGCCCTGTGTCAGTTTGTCACTGGAGGGTGGATGGGCCTCACAGGTGGCCTTTTGCCATCAGATACTATGTTATGGAAGCCGGGACATGGCTTGCCTGTGTCCTGGAGATCATTAGTTCCGTGTTCTTGCAGGCTGGCTGTTGTCTGATGAACAAGGGCACTGACCAACAGAATCCCACAATGTATTCTCATTGTAACCTGATTGTTTCTTTCCTAACACTTATCACAACTTTAACTAGTTATTTCTGTGATTATATATTTGATATCTTTCTTCCTTCCACTAGACTGTTAAGTTCCTTGGGGACGGGGCCATGTTGATGTGATATGCCCCTCTATCACTGGTCTCTAACACAGTTCGTGATATGTAGCAGGCAATTGATCAATATTTGTTGGATGGGGGAAATGAGGATCCATTCTCTGCTTTACAATGGTTAATTCACATGAAATTATTAAATAGAGAGTTGTTTGTTGACCGAATTGTTCACTAACCCCTGCACGTATCTTTAGTGACATGTATTCTTTTTTTTTTTTTTTCCGAGATGGAGTCTCATTTTATCGCCCAGGCTGGAGTGCAGTGGCGTGATCTCGGCTCCCTGCAATCTCTGCTACCCAGGTTCAAGCAATTCTCCTGCCTCAGCCTCCCAAGTAGCTGGGATTATAGGCGTCTGCCACCACGCCCAGCTGATTTTTGTATTTTTAGTAGAGATGGGGTTTCACCATCTTGGCCAGGCTGGTCTTGAACTCCTGACCTCGTGATCCACCCACCTCGCCCTCCCAAAATGCTGAGATTATAGGCGTGAGCCACTGCGCCTGGCCAAGTGACATGCATTCTAATTTGCCTTTTTTATTTCTCATTTCCAGCGATCTATAACTACAATGCTTCTCAAGATGTGGAGCTCTCCTTGCAGATTGGCGACACAGTTCACATCCTGGAGATGTACGAGGGTAAGTCTGGCTGGCCTTTTGCCAGACGAGGGCAGGGGAAAAGCAATGTGAGTTACTTATTAAAAAGGCACTTTGAGTAAACATCAACATGCTTGACTTCCTGAAACAGTGCTAGTAAAAATTCAGGAAGTACTTGGGTGACACAATTTTGAACAGAGTGATTTCAAAACCGCCAGCTGAATACATGAGCACAAACCTGCACAGACACCAGAGTGAAAGCTCATGCATATGTGAAGGGCGCTGGTGTGGCCAGGCCACTTGGGCACAGAAGGATCAGCAACACAGCTGGCTCGCGAGGAGACACTTGGGACGTTGGGCTGGCAGTAGCTCAAAGGAAGCACTTCTGATTAAGGGTCTGTTTCTATTCAGCACTAAATGTTCCCAGGTTGGGGGAGAAATGAGGGAGAGTCTTTCTGGTGTTGCTGAGATTCTTTTAGAAAATTAGGTCAGGACTGCAGCAGGTCCAGAAAGCCTGATTGTATATTTCCTTCAACTAGGTCAGACTAGGGCCGTGGTTCCGTTAACCTGTTAGAGGGCTGCGGGGTAGTACTTAGGACTGCCTATTTGTCTGCAAAGCACTGGTCATGTCCGTACCCACTCCACTGCAGGCTTCCAACTTCAGCTCAGGTTCTCTAAATCCTAGAAGTCCTCCTCTATATAGCCACATTTTTAATCCAAACCTCCAGAGCACAACAAAAGCATAGCCAGGCCACTGAAGTTGAGGACCAAACCAAGAACAACTTCTATGGTCCAGTTATTCTCTCAGAAGGTTAGGGTACAAATGAGGTGGAAGTTAGGCAGATTTGACAGGGACCATGCATTTTCTAGGTGTAGCCCCCATGTAAACCCCTGTGATGGTGAAATGGCAGAGATGGTCCGCTAGAACCCCATGCAGGTTCCTAGGGTGGAACAGGATGACACAGGATGAGAAAGAGGAGATGGGAAAGCAGGAGGAAAGGAAGCAGGATTTGGCCATAGAAGAGCTAAATTATCTGCCTGGTTGCATGGAAGACTCTGCTATTACTGCTGCCTCCCTTCAGTTTTTGGCAGAGAGCTGGGGTTTCACATTATCCTTTTCTCTTCCACACAGCTCAGTGTAATCGTGTAGCTCCCAGGGGCAGAGAGAAGACAGAGAGGGCTGTGTGAACTCCTCCCTTTCTCTCTCTACTGCTTATTCTCACCGTCTCAGGCCCAGCCAAGCATCAGTTCAAAGTCTCCAAGACACTAGGGCAGTAACTTTATCTTTTCCAGAATCCTTTGCTTATGGAAACCACAGCTCTTCCAATCTTATCAGCTCATACCTCTTTTGTCAGGAGGCCAGGTCAATTCACTTTGTCTAGCCTCAATGGATGCACATTTTCCTATTGTGCGGGTAAAAAGCGTGTGTTCAGTTTTCCTAACTCTTCCGTGTGGGCTTGGAAAGAATGTATATTTAAGGATCACTGGGTGCAAAGTTCTTTTTTTTTTCTTGAGACAGAATCTCACTCTGTCATCCAGGCTGGAGGCAGTGGCACGATCTCAGCTCACTGCAACCTCTGCCTCCCGGGTTCAAGCGGTTATCATGCCTCAGCTTCCTGAGTAGCTGAGATTACAGGCGTACGTCATCACACCTCGCTAATTTTTGTATTTTTAGTAGAGACGGGGTTTCACCATGTTGGCCAGGCTGGTCTTGAACTCCCAAGCTCAGGTGATAGCCCCATCTTGACCTCCCCAAGTGCTGAGATTACAGGTGTGAACCACCATGCCTGGCGGCAAAGTTCTATATATGATAATTAGGTTCTAATTTCTGAGTCATTTTTCAGGTTTGCTGTATGCTAACTTTTTTTTCTGCTTTTTCTGTTATTGATAAAACTGTGTTAACTCTTCCACCATGATTGTAGTTTGTGTGTCTTTACAGTGATGTCAGCTGTTTGCTTTATGTATTCTGAGACTTGTTTTTAGGTGCCTGCTATTTTAGAATTGTTGTGTTAAACAGTTCTAACTTTTAATTCCTATTTATTAAACCTTTACCATTGTCTTAATCGGTAGTAACATACTATGTCTTACTCTGTGTTGTGTAAAATTGCAGCCAACTCACTGGCAAGTCCCAGGGCTTCAGTTTTTGTCCTCCTGGCTCCACAAGGCCGTTAAAAATGCTGCTCAGCTTCTCAGCCACTCAGGAATCCTTTCTTTCTTTGTTTTGTTTTGTTGCGTGTTTTGGAGACAGAGTCCCGCTCTGTCCCCCAGGCTGGAGTGCAGTGGCTCAATCTCGGCTCACTGCAAGCTCCGCCTCCCGAGTTCAAGTGATTGTCTTGCATAAGCCTCCCGAGTAGCTGGGATTACAGGCACCCGCCACCACACAGGGCTAAGTTTTGTATTTTTAGTAGAGACGGGGTTTCCCCATGTTGGCCAGGCTGGTCTCCTGGCCAGCTCCTGACCTCAGGTGATCCGCCCGCCTCCGCCTCCCAAAGCGTTGGGATTATAGGCGTGAGCCACCGCACCTGGCCAGGAATTCTTTCTTTTCTTTTTTTTTTTGAGACGGAGTCTCGCTCTGTCGCCCAGGCTGGAGTGCAGTGGCCGGATCTCAGTTCACTGCAAGCTCCGCCTCCCAGGTTTACGCCATTCTCCTGCCTCAGCCTCCCGAGTAGCTGGGACTACAGGCGCCTGCCACCTCACCGGCCAATATTTTGTATTTTTTAGTAGAGACGGGGTTTCACCATGTTAGCCAGGATGGTCTTGATCTCCTGACCTTGTGATCCGCCCGTCTCGGCCTCCCAAAGTGCTGAGATTACAGGCTTGAGCCACCGCGCCCGGCCAGGAATTCTTTCTTCAATCAGCAGATGGATGCCCCAAGCAGAAAGCAGGCCCAGATGCTGGGCTGGTCTTTTTAGGTTTTGGTCTTTTTCAGATTTTGACCTGGTAATTCTTCACTGCCATGTTAGTTCGTGTGTGTGTGTGTGTGTGTGTGTGTGTGCGCGTGTGGCGGGGGCGGGGGAGCGGTGTATGTATTTATTTGTGTGTGTTGTTTTGTCAAGCTTTTCTAATTGTCCTACAGAGTGTGGGAGGGAAGAATGGCGACTTGGTCTGAAATTAAGTAGGTAATGTCTTTTGTTTTTTGGGTTTTTTTTTCTTTGAGACAGGGCCTTGCTCTGTCACCCTAGCTGGAGTACAGTGGTGTGATCAAAACTCACTGCAGCCTTGAGCTCCTGGGCCCAAGCTATCCTCTTGCCTCAGCCTCCCAAGTAGCTGGGATTATAGGCATGTGCCACCATGCCCAGTTAACGAGGTCTCACCAAGTTGCTCAGGCTGATCTCAAACTCCTGGCCTCAAATGATCCTCCTGCCTCAGCCTTCCAAGGTGTTGGGATTATAGGCATGAGCCATAGCACCTGGCCCAGAATTTCTTCAAATTCTTTTTTCACTTTTATATGACCTCAGCATATTTCTAAGAAGTAGTTAATTGAAGCACTTTGTCCTGTTAGGGTTCATATCAATAGTAATTTTAAGGATGAAGGTGGTGGCTCACTCCTGTAATCGCAGCACTTTGGTAGGCTGAGATGGGAGGATCCCGTGAGGCCTGGAATTCAAGACCAACCTGGGCAAAATAGTGAGACCCCGTTTCTGCAAAAAATTTAAAAAATTAGCCAAGCGTGGTGGCATGCACCTATGGTTTCAGCTACTTGGAAGGCTAAGGTGGGAGGATTGCTTGACCCTGGGAGGCAGAGGCTGTAGTGAGCTGACCATACCACTGCACTCCAGCCTGGGCAACAGAGTGAGACCCTGTCTCAAAAAGCAAAAAAGAAAGTATTTTTAAGCGTGCTGACTGTTTACGCTTTACCGAGAGTTCTCCAGTTGGTCAATGAACATTCCTCAAGACAGCATCTGTGTGGACCAAGCTAAGGGGGTCACTGAGCTTAGTTGAATATAAATATAAACACATTTACATTCATTTCAAATACCATGCACTTGAGTCCAAACAGTCCAAAACCCACAGTGCTTCTAGTATATTACAGCTCACACTATGATATGCTTGTAGGATGTGCTGGCCCATTTGACAGTCACACAAAAATGGTTAATTTCCTCAGTTACGATGGTCCAGATGCTGTAGTCCTGCCAGCAAGAAACTGCTCTTCTTAATTGCTACCATAACATTTTTGCTGCATCAGCCATAGAACTTTTTCCTCTCAAAGGATGTCAGTGCCTGTTTTTTAAAAGTAAGCACATGTTAAGGTGTGAAGGGGAGGGAGACTGAGAACACTCGAGTCTGCATCGTGAGCTTACCAAGTTCATTAACCACCAAGTGGCAGGTCAGCTTGACAGAGAGATTACTATATTGGATTATGTTTTTCAATAATGTTTATTTTCTGGGATTACTTTTTAAAATCGTGCCTACCTTGCCAGATGCCCCGTGATAGGTCCTTGTATCTGCTAAGCACTTAGAGTTCTTGGCTGGATTCTCAAATTCCTTTATTATTTAAGGCAGCTCGAGGCAAGGGCAGGAAAGTACTTTGCAAACATGAAATGCGATGGGAATGCTGAGTAATCACTTGTCTCCTACCCCTCCTCTCCTCGTCCCTCTTAACTTTAGAAAAATAAACAAAATGAAAACATCAACAGTCCTGCTGGGCAGAACTGAAGGGTGACACTGGCACTGTATTGTGGCCCTGGGATTTGTGTCTTCCAGCTTCCTGTCGGAACTGACTTTGGGGCGCTCCCTCTGCACCCTGCCCCACCCTGCCCTCCAGATGTCTGCATTCCAGATCTGTGTGTGTTTTTCCAGCGTGGACATGAATCCACCCAGACATGAAAATTTTTTTCTGCCCACCGCCCAGGACAGAATACTATTTTTGATTCTCCTTTTTCTCTTTCCTGCTGTGTGGTTGGATGAAAAATTTCAGAAAGTATTGGCTCGTTGAAGGCAAAGCTTGCTCCTCCTTCATCTGCAGAGCCTGTGCCTCCCTAGCTCCTGGTATACGGCGGGTGCTCAGCAACTATCTATTGAATGATGAAGATAAAATAGGAGACCAAGGCAAGCTGGTGTAGAGAGTAAGGGGGTCACCTCCACAAAACCCTGAATATTACAAGGCAGAGATGCTGTTCCTTCTCTGTGAGGGAAATACAGGGGATGCTAATGTTTTTCGGTCCTCTGCGACTATAGGAGGATTTAGTCATTGCTGAAGTTTTTGTTTTTATTTTATCTATTTATCTTTTTTTTAGAGACAGGGTCTTGCTGTCCCCCAGGCTGGAATGCAGTGGCATGATAATAGCTCACTCTAGCCTTGACCTCTTGGGCTCAAGGGATGCTCCTGCTTCAGCCTCTTGAGTAGCTGAGACTACTGGTACATGCCACCATGCCCAGCTAATGTTTTTATGAAGCCTTGCTGTGTTGCTCCAGCTGGTCTGGAACTCCTGGCCTTTAGTGATCCTTCCACCTCAGCCTCCCAGAGTGTAGGGATTACAGGCGTGAGCCATTGTGCCTGGCCTTGTGGGTTTTTTCGTTTGTTTTTAAACGACAGTTTTCTTGAAATGTAATTCAAATACCACTCAATTTACTTATTTAAAGTATACAATTCGATGGATATTTACTAAGTTCACTGTGCAGAGGGTTGGGCAAATATCACTATTTACTTTCAGAACACTTTCATCATCCCGTAAAGAAGGTCTGTACCCATTGGTAGTTATGCCTCCCCTGGCTCTAGGCAGCTTCAAATTCATTTCATATAAGTGGAATCACACAATATGTGGTCTTTTGTGACTGGCTGCCTTCATTTAGCATCAGGACATCTTCTTTCTTGCTCGCTCTCTTTTTTTTTTTTTTTTTTTTTTAAAGAGACAGGGTCTTGCTCTGTTGCTCAGACTGGAGTGCAGTGGCATGATCACAGCTCACTGTAGCCTTGACCTCCTGGTCTCAAGGAATCCTCCTACTCCAGCCTCCCAGGTAGCCGGGACTACAGGTGCACACCGCTATACCCAGCTAAATTTTTATTCTTTGTAGAGACAGGGTCTCACTATGTTGCTGAGGTTGGTCTCGAAATCCTGGGCTCAGGCGGTTCTCCTGCCTTGGCCTCCCAAGGGCCAAGTGTCCCAAAGTGTTAGGATTACAGGCATGAGCCACTGCACCCGGCCCAACTTTATCTCTTTTCATTGCTGAGTAATAACGTATTGTGTAGGTACATTATATTTTATTCATTCATCAGTTGATGGACATTTGGGTTGTTTAGATGTTTCAGCTACTGTGAATAATGCTGCTGCGAACATTTGCATGCAAGTTTTTATGTGGACATATGTTTTCATCTGTCTTGGGTAGGTACCTAGGAGTGGAATTGCTGGGTCATAGGGTAACTCAATGTTTAATCTTTTGAGGAACTGTCAGACTGATTGAGCTTTGGCTCCAAAACAAGTGACCAGAGTCCAGATGAGCGAGCTTCTATCCATTATCTTTTCTCACTCATTTGACTCTCTGGCCTTGCCCCTGAACTTCTTTCGTTACTAAATGAAGGAAAGAAGCAGAACTGACTGAGAAGCTATCTACTGCTCATCCATTGCAGGTCTCCAGGAATTATTTGTCTTCAGAGAGTTTATCAGGAAACAGAATTCCTTAAGGACTGAAGCAAGCGTTCTTGCCTTTCTTCGTCTTTGGCACTGGCCTGCCCACAGTCATTTCTGTGTCTTTGCTTCTTTTACTGTGGAATGTATTTGGCAGCGAGGTAGCTGTTTATTACTGTGAACGTTCCTTTCCACCCCAGATCCATGGCAGAAAATGCACTGACTTCTGGAGATGCCCGGCCATGAGGTCATTTATTCATTCAACATTATTTGCTGAGCACCAAGTATGTGACAAGTACATGTATTGAGCATGAGAGATGTTCTGGGTACTCTGTGGTCTCTTGAGTGACAAAATGCAAGTTCCTGCTCTCGTAGGGTTTACATTGGAGGGATAGGCAAAAACAAGCAAACAAAGTAAGTAAACAAAACAATTCAGACATGTGCTTAACAAATGCTATAGGGAGAAGAGGGCAATACTGCAGAGGCCAGAGGTGGAGGGCAGCGATGGAGAGGGAGAAGGAAGACTACTGTAGGTTAGATGCTTTCGTCCTTGTCTAGGTTGACTGTCCCTGGGCAAGACATTGCAGCTGTCTTTGTGACAAGGACATTTCATCTAAATTGGAGTCACTTTTTGAATAGAGCGTGATCAAATGTAAGTGCTTTGAAAAGTGCATAGTACCTTGTACGTGTCAGGTTTCAGCATCCTGTTACCATGGAGCTCCCCTCTCCTGTGATTAACCTCGCTCCAGTCACAAGTGGTTTTAGGCCTGGGGTCTGAGGTTCCTGTAGTGCTGGTTTCCTGGGTTTAATTCATATCCATCGATTAACTCTTCTTCTGCTCCATAAACCACTCACAACCTCGTGAGAAAGGGTGGCTGGTGTGCTGGTGTTAGCAGTGATTTCTGGGGTAAATACAACACAATTGACTGCTGTTGGAACAAACACAATGAGATGTCTCAAAGGTGAGCTGAGCTGTACAGAGGCAGGCACAGCACACAGTTTTGTATTATTTCAGGGCAATTTGTAAAGACACAAAGGATAGCACAAGTGCTTGGACTGGAACCAGAGGACATAGGCAAGCCTGAAAAGTTAAAAGAAACAAAAAGAAGTGTTTGTATATGTACAGGAGTTCCCCAGAATACCCATGTTATTTCTTCTGTATAGAAGGAGGCCAGTTTTTGAATGAATTCTAATCAAAAAATCTACTCCCCTCTAATATGAAAAGGAGTAAAAATGGATTAAGACTTGAGCTGTATGTGTTTTAAATCTCATCTTTGTAAAGCAGACCTTTGTGAGGAGGGACAGCGGGCAGAGTTACGACAGGTAAGTAACATGTCAATGAATTTTGTCTGCATGTTTGCTAAAACTTTCTAACAGAGATATAAAAAAGAAGAGAGTGGGCCAGGCGCAGTGGCTCACGCCTACAATCCCAGTACTTTAGGAGGCTGAGGCGGGCAGACCACACGAGGCCAGGAGTTTCAGACCAGTCTGGCCAATGTGGCAGAACCCTGTCTCTAATAAATGCTCATCATCACTGGCCATCAGAGAAATGCAAATCAAAACCACAATGAGATTCCATCTCATACCAGTTAGAATGGCGATCATTAAAACATCAGGAAACAACAGTTGCTGGAGAGGATGTGGAGAAATAGGAACACTTTTACACTGTTGGTGGGACTGAAAACTAGTTCAACCATTGTGGAAGACAGTGTGGCAATTCCTCAAGGATCTAGAAGTGAAAATACCATTTGACCCAATCATCCCTTTACTGGGTGTATACCCAAAGGATTATAAATCACACTGCTATAAGACATATGCACACGTAGGTTTATTGTAGCACTATTCACAATAGCAAAGACTTGGAACCAACCCAGATGTCCATCAGTGATAGACTGGATTAAGAAAGTGTGGCACATGTACACCGTGGAATACTGTGCAGCCATAAAAAAGGATGAGTTCATGTCTTTTGTAGGTACATGGATGAAGCTTGAAACCATCATTTTGAGCAAACTGTTGCAAGGATAGAAAACCAAACACCGCATGTTCTCACTCATAGGTGGGAACTGAACAATGAGAACACTTAGACACAGGGTGGGGAATATCACATACTGGGGCCTGTCATGGGGTGGGGGAAATGGGGAGGGATAGCAAAAAAAGAGAAAAAGACTAAAAAATTAGCGGGTGTGGTGGTGTACACCCGTAATCCCAGCTACTTAGGAGACTGAGGCACAAGAATTTCTTGAACCCGGAGGGCAGAGGTTGCAGTGAGCTGAGATCATGCCATTGCACTCCAACCTGGGCGACAAAGCAAGACTTACCTCAAAAAAAAAAAAAAAAAAAAAAAAAGTGCTTTTAAAAGATTTTTTCAAGCAGAGGCTCAATAATCATGCTTTAGAGATGTGGTAATAGGAACCCTACATTGGATTATGAGACAGTATGGTATCTAAGGTTTTGAGAATGTCTGATGGTCATATTCTGCTATGCTCTATGACAATTAATTTTGTAACACTGAAATCTCTTTATTGTTCTTCCTTTCTACTTGGTCATTCTCTACTTGGTCATCCATGCACAGTGGTTAGAAGTGAAGAGAGAGACAAAAGATTCAAAATTGCTGTTAAAAATCAATTCTTAATAGAACGTGTAAAAGTTTACTGGATATAAGCTTCAATAGGGGCATCCAAGGTATTTGTAACTTTCATTTACTTTTGTTACCCACTAATTAAAGTAATTGAAAGTTTATTGTAATTCAAAATCTATACAGTCTCCATGATCTAGGTACAGATACACTGCCTTTCACATACATAAATGGCAGTGAGCCTAACAGCTTAGATTTTATGACACTGCGTGCAAACATTTTGGCATTCGCCTGGAAAGCAGATAAGGCCATGTGGCATTTTGTTGAGTGTGCTTGGTCACTTCCCACATCTGTTTGACCTTTACCTTAAGTACAGCTTGTTAGCTACTACTGCTGGTGACATATGTTCCTGAGATGTGTTTTTCAAAAGATATGTGTGGCAGCAGGAGGGTGTTTACCAGAGAAATTAATTAAAAGGAGTGTCAGTGAAAAGTCTTATCCAGACTTAATCTTTAAAAAAAGGGAATGCCTTCTCCTATTTTTCCTTTTCAGGTATGTTTCAATACGCTTCTAAAATTCCATCTTTATTTATTTTATTGAGACAGAGTGTCACTCTGTCTCCCAGGCTGGAGTGCAGTGATGCAGTCTTGCTCACTACAACCTCTGCCTCCTGGGTTCAAGCGATTTTCATGCCTCAGCCACCTGAGCAGCTGGGATTACAGGCACACGTCACCACACCCAGCTAATTTTTAGTAGAGACATGGTTTTGTCATATTGGCTAGGCTGGCCTCAAACTCCTGGCCTCATGTGATCTGCCCACTTTGGCCTCCCAGAGTGCTGGGATTGCAGGCATGAACCACCATGACCAACCCTAAAATTCCATCTTTAAAAATATGCATGATTCAGGTATAGGCATATATGGAATTTTCTACTGTAGAGTTCAGAACTGTTTCCTGAGTGGTATCTTCATTTAGTTATTCTGGCATGACTAAGTACTTGGAATTACCTATTTGGGCAGCTCCCATGCACCTAAGGAGGCAAACACAGTGAAAGCAAAGATGCTTTTGGGAGTACTCTGGAGGAATGTTCCCAGGAGCTTTTAGCATTGCACAGATTTTGGACTGCAACAGATCTTGGTTGGATCAAGGGGTTGAAACGGGAGCAGAGTCCTTCCATCCCATGCACACACATACCCACTCACAGCTGAGTTCACACCCCGATTGCTGGACCATTCACATTATTTGGTGCATAACCTTTATTTTTTAAAAAATGTGTTAGGTTATCTCCACATAACATCACTGTTGGGCTGGCTAAGCCTCAGTTAAGGATTACTGTAAGGGGAAAGCCTTAGAGGAAGGTTTAAAATTGATTGAGGGCAAATGATCATAAGATGTTTCTCCTCTTGCTTATATCTGGAAAAAAATGTTAAATATATGCCTCTGTTTTGTCTATAGTAATATAAGAGTCATATCTTTAAAAGCATATATTAATGAAAGAATTCGGAATACTAAATAAATGGAAGCCGTTCCATGTTCATGGGTAGGGAGACTCAATGTCAAAGTGTCAGTTCTTCTGAAGTTGATTTATAGATTCAGTGCAATCCCAATTAAAATCTCAGACAGTTATTTTGTTGGTATTGACAGATAGAGTCTAAAGTTATGTGGAGAGGCAAAGGACTCAGAACAACCAACATGAAGTTGAAGAACAAAGTCGGAGGACTGACACTACCTGATTTCACAAACTTACTATAAAGCTGTAGTAATCAAAACTGTGGTTTTGGCAGAACACTAGACAAACAGATCTCTGAACAGAATAGAGAGCTCACAAATAGGCCCACACAAATAGAGTCAGCTGACCTTTGACAAAGGAACAAAGGCAATACAATAGAGAAAAGATAGTCTTTTTAACAAATCGTGCTGGAACAACCTGACAACCACACTCCGAAATAAGAATTTAGACACAGACCTTTCACCCTTGACAAAGAATAAGTCAAAATGAATTCTAGACCTAAATGTAAAATATAAAGGTATAAAACTCTTAGCATATAATAACATGGAGAAATATAAATGACTTTGGATATGGGGGTAACTTTTAGATATAACACTGAAGACACAGTTATATGAAAGAAATAAGTGATAAACTGGACTTTATTAAAATTTAAAACTTATGCTCTGCAAAAGATAATGTCAAGAGAATGAGAAGTTAAGCCACAGTTTGGGAGAAAATCTTTGTAAAAGAGAAATTTGAGGCCGGGCACGGTGGCTCACGCCTGTAATCCAAGCACTTTGGGAGGCCGAGGCGTGTGGATCATGAGGTCAAGAGATAGAGACCGTCCTGGCCAGCATGGTGAAACCCCATATCTACTAAAAGTACCAAAACTTATCCAGGCGTGGTGGCAGGCGCCTATAGTCCCAGCTACTTGGGAGGCTGAGGCAGGAGAATTGCTTGAACCCAGGAGGCGAAGGTTACAGTGAGCCGAGATCGCGCCACTGCACTCCAGCCTGGCAACAAAGTGAGACTCCATCTCAAAAAAAAAAAAGACATTTGATAAAGGACTATTATCTAAAACATGTAAAGAGCTTTAAAACCCAACAATAAGAAAACAACCCACTTAAAACATGGGCAAAGACCTTCAGAGAAACCTCACCAAGGAAGATATATATCCACATGACATGTAAGTTGTGAAAAGATATTCAGCATCGTATATCATTAGTGAATTGAAAATTAAAGCAATGAGATACTACTATGCACCTATTAAAACGGCCAAACTCCAGAACACTGACAACACCAGATGCTGACAAGGATGTGGAGCGACAGGAACTCTCATTCATTGCTGATGGGAATGTAAAATGGTACAGCCACTTTGGGAGACAGTTTGTTAGCGTCTTAGAAAGCTAAACACACTCTTATCACACGATGCAGCGATTTCTGTCCTTAGAATTTACCCAAAGGAGTTGAAAACTTATACCCACACAAAAGCATGCACATAGATGTTTGCAGCAGCTTTATTCATAATTGCCAAAATGTGGGAGTAAACAAGATGTCCTTCAGTAGGTGAATGGATAAACAAAGCGGTGCATCCAGACAATGGAATATTATTCAGCGCTAAAAGGAAATGAGTTGTCAAGCCATGAAAAGACATAGCTATGCATGTTACTAAGTAAAAAGAGTCAATCCATATGACTCCAGCTATATGACATTCTGGATAAGGAAAAACTATGGAGATGGTAAAAAGATTCGTGGTTGCCAGGGGTTAGAGGGAAGGAGGGATGAACAGGTAGAGCACGGAGAATTTTTAGGGCAGTAAATCTACTCTGTATGATACTGTAATGGTGGAATCATGTCATTATACATTTGTCCATACCCACAGAACGTACAACACCAACGGTGGACCCCAATGTAACCTATGGACTTTGGGTGATAATAATGTGTCAGTGTAGGTTTGATTGTAACAAATGTACCACTCTGGTGGGGTATGTTGATAGCAGGGATGTCTTGTCAGGATACAAGAGGTATATGATAACTTTCTGTACCTTCTGCTCAGTTTTGCTGTGGACCTAAAATTAAAGGCTACTAAAAAATTTTAAGCATATAAGGAGACTTCTGCGTCATAAATATTAACTCTGTGCTTCAGTACACCCATTCTGTTTCACCCGTGGAGCTGAATGATTCAACAGAAATGGTCATAATAGCAGGAAACAGACTGCCTAAAAAACTTGTGTTTTATTGAGGGGTCTTAGAAACCCATGAAAACTTCACTTCTCTTCCTTGCCTCATCTCCGTGTATAATTCAGGCTACAAGTAAGAATGGACAAGGCAACACAGGAAGGTTTCTTGTTACAGAAAGATTCTTAGTCTTACAATTATGTTCTGTGTATCTGTTCCTAATGTTTGTCAGGCAACCAAGAATATTAAATATGTGTGTGTGTGTGTTTAATTTTGGCGTAGGAATATAGGATTTTAAACAACTGTATCTATCAATTTGGTTAATCTTCTAAATGGCAGGAACAATGAGTATTACGTTACTAACCTTGAATACTTGTTTAGTTTTCACCAATGCCAGTTTAAGAATCTGTGACAGTCTGGGCGCAATGGCTCAAGCCTGTAATCCCAACACTCTGGGAGACTGAGGCGAATGGATCACTTGAGGTTAGGAGTTCAAGACCAGTCTGACCAACATGGCGAAAACTCCTCTCTACTAAAAATACAAAAATTAGCTAGGCATGGTGGCATGTGCCTGTAATCCTAGCTACTCGGGAGACTGAGGCAAGAGAATCACATGAACCTGGGAGGCAGAGGTTGCAGTGAGCCAGTATTGCACCACAGCTCTGCAGCCTGGTCGACAGAGCAAATCTCCATCTCAAAAAAAAAAAAAAAAAAAAAAAAAAAGAATCTGTTATAGTTAGAATGGAAAGATACAAAGGGTGAAATTTTTTTTTCTTAGTGTCACTTTCATTGCTGACACTAAATGTTTAATCAGGCCTTAGATAACCAATTTTGGTAACTTTTGAGTTCGGCCCCATTTGGTCTCTGCCAAGGCCCTGGTTACTCAGTGCCGTGTTTCTCGATGATTCTAGCCACAGTCTTAGGGTTTTCCTATCCCTCAAATTGTTTCTTCTTGGCTTTTTTTTGGTCCTCTTTCTTTTAAAGTCATCTTTTCTACCATTTTTTTTGGAGTAGGGAAGTTATGTTGGAAAATAAAATTATGTCTTCATATCAGGTACTACAGTCTGGATACCCCTAGCATGGTATCCTAGCTGTTTTGTGTGTCTCAGCTTTGGTTGTTGGAGGTAATTTAAGTAGTTGAGAGAGGTTCTACTCTTTTTGAGGAGCACAAACACATTCTTCAAAAAGTAAGTAAAAAAGAACTCCAAATAGAGCCCCCCACAGTCAGCAGCACGGGGACCAGAAGACAGCCCTGAGCACTGCAGATGATCTCTGAACTGTGCCATTGGGTGCCTTCCGTGTCTGACATTTTACATCCCCGTCTATGCCAGACATCAAGCTAAGGCCTTCCATGTACTGCCTCTCAGTTCTTACAATCCTGGGAGACGAGAGTTATTGATGCTCTTTTAATCAATGTGGAGATTTAGGTTAAGAAACTTGAAGAAATCCACACAGCTATTAAATGGCAGAGCTGTGATTCCCACCGGGGTCCTGTGTAATCCTAGTATATTGTTCTTTCCACAAGATGCAGCCCTTCCGCAAATGACGTTTACACTTTGGACATGGCATAAAGTTTTCCAAAGGGGATACGATTGTTTTGCTTTTGAAACAGCCACCTGAAAAGTTCAGCCGCATCCCAAATGTGTCTGTATTGCAGTGAGCTCTTCCTGAACTTAGCTCCCCTCCGCGGCTCTTAGCACACAAACCTGCCACTTTTACCCGGCGCTCTCCTCACTGTCCTGGAGAGGGATCAGGGATTGGGGTTATACTGTCATACTCCTCGAGGTCCCATTGCCTCTAGCATCACTCTTTATAAAAAGTGGACCTCATCTTGGTTGGTTAATTGTACCTCTTTCTTGTTCATCTTTCAAACTCATCCTGATGATAACAAAAGCAACGTAAGAGTGAGTTGCAGCAAATTCATGGCTCGTCCTGATCAAACCGCATGCTACCTCCTATCATCTCAGCTTTCTTGACTGGTTGGATAAGTTAGAAAAATGCATCACAGAAGAGGAAAGTCAGACTTTTAGCAAGAGGGACTAACCACTGGCGAGATTACTTTGCTTTAAAAAGGAAAGAAAGAAAAGCCACATCCAGAAAATATAAAGGGAATTGGCCAAAAAGTGGATGATGTTGTCCAGGATACAGGAAGTGTCGTTTCCTTCCTCTCACTGAGCTTCCAGGGCTCTGTGAAAGCACAGAGGTAGGTTTCCTTGTTTTGCAGTGGAAATTTGGATATATCATCTCTCTATTTTGCTGACCGCGATTTGGTCCTCCTCCTCGCCCCTCGCTGCCTGGACCAGGTCTCTCCGCTTGTCTCAGAAGGTATTTGTTGGTTGCAAATAGAAATCTCTGCCATCACCCTCTATTATAGGCAACCAGAAGAAACTTTCTTGGTATTCTTTGCTACAGATATTATGGGGTAACAAGATTAAAAATATTGTAATGTTTTTGTGGAAGGAAACTTAAGAGATTGAAACCGTAAGAACTTAAAATTGACAATGGAAAAAATGGAGTTCCCCGGAGCTGGTTGTTGTGGAGTTAGGATGAAGAACCAGGCCTTTTGGTGTCAGACAAGTTCTCTTTATAAAGAAGCAGTGGCTCTTCTATTCTGGACATTCTGGCCTCATGGGCAGGGTGCTTTAACCCTGCCTGTCTCTACCCACCGGGCATGGGATCCCAGGAGAACAAAGAAGGGTCACTCAGACCCTGCTGCCCAAGTGTGTCTTGTGGGTGCAGGTTTCATTTCAGATTCCTTACAGTAGTCTATTCTATACCTAGCCAGTGGCTCAAGAACACCCGCCTTTCTCATTGTTATATTCATCAGATGTTTACTCAGTGCCTACTGCATGCCAGGCACTGCGAAGGACAGTTCTTTGTTTTGATCATTAAAAAAGTTAAATAGACCAGGCACGGTGGCTCACGCCTGTAATCCCAGCACTTTGGGAGGCTGAGGTGAGCAGATCACTTGAGGTCAAGAGTTCAAGACCAGCCTGGCCAATATGGTGAAATCCTGTCTCTACTAAAAATACAAAAATTACTTGGGCATGGTGGTGCATGCCTGTAATCCCAGCTACTTGGGATGCTGAGGCAGGAGAATTGCTTGAGCCTGGGGGGCAGAGGTTGCAGTGAGCCGAAATTGTGCCACTGTACTCCAGTGTGGGCAACAGAGCAAGACTCTGCCTCAAAGAATGAATAAATGAATGAATGCGTGAATGAATAAATAAAGTCAGAAGCCTTATCTCCTGCTTTTTCACTTAGATGGTGTGCCTATGCGTGTGTGTTTTATACTGATAGAATTCCATGGCGAAGCCCACCTGACCTGAGTGGTGGTGCATTGAGAAAGTGTCCTGTCTACTGTGCCCCAGCAGGGCCATGGGCCAGCTTGGTATAAGGGAAAGCAATGAGCTGGCAGGTAGGAGGCCTGTGTTTGTATCCCCAGCTTAGGTGGTAAATGGCTGGGAGATATGGGACAAGCCTTTTCAGTTCCTTAACTATGTTTTCTTTATTTAATTTATTTATTTACTTTTTATTTTATTTTTTAATAAAATAATTTTTATTATTTTTAAGAGGCAGTCTTGCTCTATTGCCTAGGCTGGAACACAGTGGCACCATCATGGCTTACTGCAGCCTCAACCTCTTGAGCTCAAGTGATCCTCCTGCCTCAGCCTGCTGAGTAGTTGGGACTACAGGCATGTACCACCATGCTTGGCTGATTTAAATTTTTTTTTTTTTTTTTTTAAGAGAAAAGGTCTCACTGTGTTGCCCAGGCTGGTCTTGAACTCCTGACTTCAAGCAATCCTCCTGCCTTGGCCTCCCAAAGTGTTGGGATTACAGGTGTGAGCCCTGCACCTGCCCTCCTTTGCTTTAAGTAAGGTTGTTATTTTTCAGTGATTTCTGAGTTCCCTCCAATATCTGGCGTTCTCAAATCCACAAAATTGAGCTCAGATAATTAACCTGGAAAACTCATTTGTCTCACCAAGAAGTATGAAAGAATAGAATCATCTTTTACCATCTTTGCATCCCTTGACTTTCTGCCTTTGAACTTATTTTCAAAAGTCCCAGTGAGATGCATGTGGAGTGTGGACATCGTGAGACCTGAGGCTCGGGAAGGCGGTGAGTGTGCTGCTCACAGGCAGTGGTGCAGCCACTATCTGTCTGTAAGGAAGGATTTTAGACCCAGCCCTTTGTCTGTCCTGTGACGAGTTTGCACCCAGCTGTTTCTGCTCACTGGCTTCCCAAGAGACAGCCAGCTTTTATTGGAAGGACAACTCACTGGGGATGGGAGGACAGGCTATGCCCATGGAAACCTGACAAGTTTACCTGGCCTGCAGGGGATGGAGCCTTTGACCTTGGCCCCATTAACTGTGTTTTATCCAGCAACCTACCAGACCAGCAACACTTAAGGGAAAAACAACAGGATTTAGCACCTGCTCCTTCTCTGGGACCACCGCCCCCCTTGCCCCCACCCCCGGCAAACACACACACACACACACACAATGCAGGTGTATAGAGACATAGCTCCTTGTGTCCTTCATAATTACCTTTAATTCCTAAGAGGTTAAAAATAATTTGTTCATCTTTTATGTGTGTACGTGGGATAAAACTAATTTGTCTTGTGATCAGAAAGTAGGGAGAGATTTTATAAAACACTCCATAATTCCAGCATCTAAATGATGCTTTCCTTGTTGGGAAATCATGAGTACCTCTCAGTAATTGCTTCTGAGTTTTCAGCATATTCATGACTTTCTCTTTTGTGTGCCAGAGTCTACAGGCATTACCATTAAAAGTCCTTTTGTATTTAGTTATTTGTTTACAGATATGTTTCCTTCCTCTTTGAAGACAATGTCTGGCACACTGGTGTTCAATAAGTGTTTTCATGTATAATGAATGAATGGACCACTTTAGTAATGTAAGTCCTCAGCCTAAATGCACATCCTCAGAGAGAGAGAATTTTCTTGCCTGCCTCCCTCCCTCCCTCCCTCCCTCCCGTCCTTCCTTCCTTCGTTCCTTCCTTCCTTTCTCTCTCTGTCTCTCTCTCACTCGCTCTCTCTCTTTTTGTCCTTCTGTCTGTCTTTCTTGACAGGATCTCACTCTGTTGCCCAGGCTAGAGTGCAGTGGTGCAATCATAGCTGACTGCAGCCTCCAACTTCTGGGCTCAAGGGATCCTCTGACCTTGGCTTCCCTAGTAGCTAGGACTATGAGTGTGCGCCACCTCACCTGGCTAGTTATTTTATTTTTAGTTTTTTGTAGAGTCAGGGTTTTGGCTATGTTGCCCAGGCTGGTCTCCCACCTCAGCCTCCCAAAGTGCTGGAATTATAGATGTGAGCCACCACGCCCAGAGAGAATTTTCTAACCATGTTTTCTAAAGTAGCTTCATTCTCAGGAGTTGGCCTTTCCCAGGTTAGCCTCTTTTATTCCTTCGTAACTTTTAGCCCTATATGAAATTACTTTTCTTGTTTATATGCTTGTGTGTTTACACATATATTTTTTTCTTTCCATTATTAAGTAAGATTTAGGACATGGAGACATTGAGTACCCTGCTTTCCTAACATCTGTAACTAATTGTTCACTGGAGAAATGAATCTCCAATCTGCAGTTGAACTTCTGGAAATAGCAAAACTTGTTCAGAATGAATTTTGGAGCATGCAGTAGTAATTAAGATGAATAATGTCTTTGGGAAGACATAATACCACGTAAAGTAATGGAGAAATAGTTCTGTGCTTTTTCACACATGACTCAAACTTGTTTCAGAGACATTTCCAAACAAAAATATTCAATCATATTTCAGCAATGCAATTCTGTGTTACTTTGAGGTGGTTACTTTATAGACTAATATTCACTTGACAGTGTCAATTTTTACATTTAAAAAAATTGCAGTAAAATTTATATGCAACACAGTGCACTCAGGTTTACAGTTCAGTGTGTTTTATGAAATGAATGCAGCTTGTATACCTAAACATTCTGATCAAGATAAAACACATTTCCCTCACCCCAGAAAATTCCTTGGTGTCTTTATCCACACAGTTCCCATCCTCAGTAAACAGCCACCAATCTGGTTTAGATCACTACGAGTTAGTTTTACCTGTGAGTCAATGTCATATCAGTGGAATTAGATGTGTCTTTTGTGTTTGGTCTCTTTCACTTATTGTAATGGTTTTTAGGTTCATCCATGATGTTGCACATCCATAGTTTATTCCTGTGTATTGCCAAATATAAATATATTACATATTATATATGATAGTAAATAGTATAGTATGTACATATAACACTGTTGATACTCCCATTGATGTACATTTCTTTTTTATTTTTTTTATTTTTTATTTTATTTTATTTTGTTTTTGAGACGGAGTCTCGCTCTGTTGTCCAGGCTGGAGTGCAGTGGCCAGATCTCAGCTCACTGCAAGCTCCGCCTCCCGGGTTTACGCCATTCTCCTGCCTCAGCCTCCCAAGTAGCTGGGACTACAGGCGCCCGCCACCTCGCCCGGCTAGTTTTTTGTATTTTTTAGTAGAGACGGGGTTTCACCGTGTTAGCCAGGATGGTCTCGATCTCCTGACCTCGTGATCCACCCGTCTCGGCCTCCCAAAGTGCTGGGATTACAGGCTTGAGCCACCGCGCCCGGCTGATGTACATTTCGATGGGTTCCAGCTTTTGACTGTTAAAAATAAAGCATTCATAAACATTCTTATAAAGCATCAGAGTGAGGATGTGGCCAGGTCATAGGATAAGTGTAAGTTTAACTTTATAAGAAACCACCAGCAATGGAAGCGTGTTCCAATTGCTCCATCTCCTTACCAGTGATTGGCGCAGTCAATCTTTTTACCTTTAGCCATTCCAGTGGGTGGATAGTATCTCACTGTGTCTTTTTTTTAGAGTTATAATTTGCATGGAGTAAAATTCACCCTTTTTAGTGTAAAATTCTGCAGGTTTTGACAAATACATGCAATCATGAAACACAACCATGGTCAAGCCACAAAGCCATTCTGTCAGACCTGAAGTTCTCCTGTGTCCCTTTTCGGTCATCCCCATGCCACCCTGAGTACTTGGCAACTACTCATCCGTTTTCTATCCCTATAATTTTGCCTTTGCCTAGTTCTGGCCTACCAGGATTTACCAGCTGTATATTTTTTAAATTTTATCAGTCATATATGTTTATAAATTTAAACATCATAACCATTTCTACAAGGTTTATAATGAAAAACAGGAGACCCTTTTTAACTCCTCTCGAATTCTGAGGAGTTTCAGCTTTTTCAGAAGTCTTTCAACTCTTTCAGCCAATTTTGTGGCATAAATCTCTTCATTTCTAAATTCATTTCTTACTGTGGAAGATAAGGATTTCACTCTTCTGTATACCCCACCATACAGATACCTATTAATCCCTCTTAGAAAAGCAAATATAGATATAATTTTTTTTTTTTTTTTTTTTGAGACCGAGTCTCACTCTATCTCCCAGGCTGGAGTGCAGCGGCATGATCTCAGCTCACTGCAACCCCTACCTCCAGGTTCAAGCGATTCTCCTGCCTCTGCCTCCTGAGTTTTTTTTTTAAAACACTTAGGATTTGGGTTATCATAGCTATGTAGTGTAAGCAGCAGAGGCAGTGGGATTTACCTTGATTACATTTCCTTTCTTGAATAATATGTTTTTCTAGAGCTAATTCCTTTTTTTCTTCATTCTCTGTGAATGTACCTCTATTTCATACTCAAGGTTGCTGACAGAATTGTTGCCTGCCTTTTAATATGTTCAGGCAGATAAGATCATTTCTCAGTTCCTTTTTTTTCTTGGATTCGTTCCTCATGGGACCGTCTGTCCTCCTCCCTAGTTTGGGACTGGTTGCACTTTCCTAGTGACATAGCTCTTTTTCTGAGAGCTCCCTTTATCATCTGTCCTGGGGACAGAAAAATAGGAACTAACTAGGTAATTCAACTAGGGGTAGTATGCATTTGTGTAATTGCAGATTAATACCTGTTCATTTTGACTGATCCACGTGTATAAAAAGTCATGAATTCACATGGATGCCTTCAATCCCAATCCGGCAGCACAGGGGTCATTCGAAATTTTTCCCTTCTGGGGCTTATAGCTCCATTCTATAATAGTAAGAAACCTAGCTTCCCATATTTTTAATAGACTTAGCTATTTGATCAGTTTCCTTGTATGTAACTGATCACTCATCCTCATTAGCATGCTGTCTCCCATGGGAACACCCCCCTCACCCCGTTTTTGCTCTGATATCCAAGGCCAGTGCACCACCCCCAAGTCCTGTGTGCGGATACCCCCTCGCCTCACTTAGGCTCTGACACCCCGTTTGCTCCCTTACATGGATGCCCAGCTCGTTCCCCCGGGGCTCTGACATGCCAAGCCAGTCTGGACCCCTCTGCGGATGTGCAGCCCTCCCCCATGGCAAATGCCCAAGTCACTCTGCTCCTCCCCATGGCTCAGGACTCAGCTGCCCAGGAGGGAGAGCAGAAGGGCCAGGATCCATCTCCTGATTCTGTCCTGATTCCCATTCCGCAAGTTTTTCCTTTCTTCAATCTTCGTATACCAACGACTACCGTCCTCCTATTTGCTTAAGCCCAAGATACAAATACCTTTGAGAATTTGCCTTTACTCCCCCATTCATGGCCACCCACAGCAAAGTCATGAGCAACGCCTGTTGATTCATATATATCATGTGCCTGGGTATGGTGGCTCACCCTTATAATCCTAGCACTTTGGGAGGTCTAGGCAGGCAAACCGCTTGAGTCCAGGAGTCCGAGACCAGCCTGACAACATGGGGAGATGCCCTCTCTATAAAAAGTAGCTGGGTGTGGTGGCATGCGCCTGTAGTCCCAGCTACCAGGGGTCGGGGGTGGGTGATGAGGTGGAATCCATTGAGCCAGGGTGGCGAAGGTTGCAGTGAGCCATGATTGCGCCACTGCACTCCAGTCTGGGTGACAGAGTGAGATCCTGCCACAAGAGAAAAACAAAAAAAATAAACCTCACAAATATATATATCCTGCTTTTTTTTTCATCTCTCCTCCTCTCCGCTGCACCCACCACTCCCCTTTGGTGTTCCTCTTTCTACTACACCTCACATCCCACAATCCATTCCCATATAGCAGCAAGGATGCTCTTTTAAAAGCCTAAGGCAGCCAGGCACAGTGGCTCACGCCTATAATCCCAGCACTTTGGGAGGCCGAGGCAGGTGGATCAATGGAGGTCAGGAGTTCAAGACCAGTCTGGCCAACATGGTGGAACCCTGTCTCTACTTAAAATACAAGAAATTAGCTGGGCATGGCGGCACAGCTCTGTAATCCCAGCTACTGAGGAGGATGAAGTGTGAGAATTGCTTGAAGCTGGGAGGAGGAGGTTGCAGTGAGCCAAGATTGCACCACTGTACTCCAGCCTGGGCGACAGAGCAGGACTGTCTCAAAAAAAAAAAAAAGAAAAGAAAAGAAAAGAAGCATAAGGCATGATGACGTTTGAAACCCTCCAATGCTTCCTGCTGTACTTAGAATAAAACTTGAATTTCTCCATGGCATATAATACCTATGTCTGGTAATTAATCTTGGCTACACATTAGCATCACCGGGGGACCTTTTCAGAAGCATTAAGTCTGGGCCTCACCCAGTCCAGTTAAATCAGAGTATTTGGTGGTGTGGCCCAGGCATCAGTATTTGTAAAAGTTCCTGGTGGATCTCATCGGTGCCCAGGGTTGAGAACTAGGCCTCCTCTGACTACCTTCTTATTGCCTCTCCCCATCTCAGTCTCTTGCGCTGAACTCTGGCCATGCCATTTTTCTTCTGTCTTTGAATTTCAGGCTTACTCTTGCCTCACAGCTTCCTCGCTTGATTTGTTTCTGTCTGGAAGTTTTTTTGCCCAGATCTGTTAATGGCTCATTCCCTTTAGCTTCTTAGAGTAATCTGTCCTCAGTCACCATATTTAAAATAAATGTGCCATGTTACCAACCATTCTCTGCCATGTTACTTTCCTTGAGCACTTCTTCCTCTTCGCACTGTCGTTATCTCAGCTCATCCTACTTGTGTATATTTTTAACATTAGAGTGTAATAATCTTCATGTGAACTCTTGCTTTCCACTACATCCTGGTTCTTGATTAGTGCTTAATGAAGATTTGTAGAATGACTGCATGTAATGAGGAGAAGAATCAGGTAAGGGATCTGTTGGGCAGAAAGTATGCATGCAGCAGCCAGAGAGACATTTGGATCGGTGAAGTGAAATGGAACAGATGAGAGTCCTGCCTCATGGAGATTACTTGAGAAGCCAGATATAAAGTAAATAGTTTTGACAGTGGAATTAGCAACTCTCTGTTATTTTCAATTGGAGAGGCCAGATTTTTATTCTGGATTAGAGCAATCCCAAGAAAACAGAAATGACTTGTGAGCCTCCTGAAAGAGCAACCCTCAGCCTAGAATAAGTTGGTGTTCGCCATGGTTGCCATGAACTTGCTTTTTGCAACTGTTACTTCCCCTAAATGTAGACAAGAGTAGCCCTCTGGACTCATTGTCCCCTCACCATTCCCTTTATTTTAATAGTGGAATAACTTAAGAAAGCATCTGAGATCCTGGTGACCAGTTCACATCACCCACTGGTTGCAGCTGCCTCTTTGCATTATGCCTTCTTAAGCCTAATAGCAAACTATATTTAATTATGATCATCTTACTGTAAATATGCGGGATTAATTGGAAAACTGGATTCTTGCTTGTATGACAACCCAGGTATGTAATGTGGAAATGAGCGAACATACTCGTGAACTGTTACCATATTCCGTGCAGTTATTAAAATAGAATTTATGGAGTTCTGACAGTATATGCTTAAAGCTGCAGAGGTAGATCTGTTCTCTTATGCGTGATACAAGGAAAATGAACGTTCATGTTTACAAATTCAGCGTGATAATTTTGTGCCTTTAGATAGGGCTTATACACACACCACAATTTTAGAGAAGACATAGGAGATTTAAAAAAAAAAAAAAGTTTTTTCAACAGTGACAGGCTTAGGAAGCATAGCTCCGTGATGAATGGCTGTGCAAAATACTGTTTACAAAAGTACAGATAAATTCTACTTTGAAAGTGGAATGACGTTTGTATTGTGACAGCTTGGCTTTATAGGGCACAGAACTACGAAAACTACTTGGAAAAGATGAATATCTTGTTTCTCAGCCTGCTCCCCTCGCACTCCACTCTTGTCCCAGGGCAAATTCGAAGCCATTTAGTCATGCAAAAGCCCATTTTCACGTTTTCACACAACCAAGCAAGTATATACACATTGGTACAGACCTTGAGACCTGGGGAGCAATGCTTAGCTCAGTATCCTTCTTATTCCTGAATCTCTTAAACTTGGGATCATAAATCGGTGGAAGTGTTTCCTGTTTAGATATCTTTTTCTCAGCCATGTGCCTCGATGCAAGCCACAATTCCACAGCATAGTATCCCACGCCTCCCTGTAAAACGCAGCAAATCCTTTCAATGTCTGAATGCCACCGTTTAAAATATTTGTGAAATATTACTTTTACAATAATATTTGCGAAAATATTATTGAATATATGCCCAAAGAAGGTAAATTCAGTTTTCTACTTGTAATATGTACGAAATAGAGTATGTGTCTATTTTCTGGTTGATTTCATGTAGAACAAATTACAAGAGAGTTCTAGGATCCTATTGGCAGATGCCTGGAGTTTTAATTACAGTTTGCATCTACTCACTGTGTGTGTATGGTTACATGTGTGCCATTACTTTTAGTGGCAAAAACCACAATTACTTTTGCACCAACCTAATACCACAGGGTTTACCTGGGTAAGATGACCACACTGATGCTTTAGTTGATGGGCATGGGGAATGAGGGAAATTATCACAGTGAACTTCCAGTAGTAGGTGTTCAGCAAATAGTTAATATAAAAAATCTGTTTAGGGACAGATTAAATTGTATACTCTCTACAAGATTGAGGGTTGGAAAATATGTGTAGGGGTGTGTGCCTTCATTGGAATTTTTTTTTTTTTTTTTTTTTGGAAACGGAGTCTCGCTCTGTCACCTAGGTTACAGTGCAGTGGTGTAATCTCGGCTTACTGCAGCCTCTGCCTCCCAGGTGCAAGGGATTCTCCTGCCTCAGCCTCCTGAGTAGCTGGGATTACAGGCGTGCACCACCATGCCTGGCTAATTTTTATATTTTTAGTGGAGATGGGGTTTCGCCATGTTGGCCAGGCTGGTCTTGAACTCCTGACCTCACGATCCTCCTGCCTCAGCCTCCCAAAGTGCTGGGATTACAGGTGTGAGCCACCGTGCCTGGCCGGAATTTTTAAAAAGAAGTTAAAGCCTCTACCTAAAGCCTCAGCAAGCAAACACATAAGATCTTTTTATGGGGGTTCGGGTCGGGGGGTGTTGCTTTTAGCATTACCAAGAATTGCACACAATTTTGTTTTCTTATTCATTATTTGGATTATTTTTAAAGTGCAAATATTTGTCTCCATGAGATGTGCTAGTTCAATTTAAAATTTTCCCAGAATGGTGGTTCTTAACCTGAGAACTCAGAAGAGTTACAGCAAATATACGTTATTAAAAAAAAATTTTAATAGTATAAGGTGACATGTAGAAAGCATGTATACAATGAAAGTCCATACTTATTCATGCAAAAACATTTATTAAATGACTGTAAGGTATTAGGGTGATAAGAAACGGGCTGTCTTGTTTTTTTTTTTTGGTTTTTTTTTTTTTTTTTTTAGCTGTTCTATTCTTCCTCCAAAAGAGTAGAGATGAGGCTAGGTTCTACGTGAATTTTAAATCCGATTGTTATTAAGAGAATACAGCTCTAAAATTCAGTTAGACTTTTATTGTGTAATAAACTAAAACATTCATCTTCTAACGTACTATCTGTTAATCGTCTCTGTCAATTGTTACTTCCCAGTATTGCTAATAGAACACGAGAGTATATATTGCTAATACCTTTCTGATATCCCAGAAAACATAAAATATTTTATGTTCTCTTTTGCTCTGACAGGTTGGTACAGAGGATATACCCTCCAAAATAAATCTAAAAAGGTATGACTTCTCATCCACTTTTTATTTCATTTGGAATCTATCTGCTAGTTTTGTACTGTGCTATGTGACCCTCTCCTCTGCTCTCTGCTGTCTCTAGACCTAGTTTGCTTTCTCTTTGATGGCTCTTCTCTGAATTTAAAAGCAAATTCTCTGACCTCACTGCCTAAATGTAATAGTGTAAATCCCATTGACTGTATTTCCCACCAGCCAATTCAAGGAGAGAGTCCTGGAAGAATTTTTACTTCCTGTCCCTCAAGTTAAGCAAGTTGGTAACACATTCATTGCTCTAGTGGGATCTCTCTTTCAGGGAGGGGTGGACCCACGCTTCTTCCTTTATCCTTTACTTCCCATGCTACAATTCCAGACTAAAGGATCTCCCCATTTCCGCTTGATCCTTTCCTTCATTGTAAATTGGATAAACAAGAGTGGTTTTCATATTGTGAGCCTCACACCCCAGTAATACATTATGAAATCATTATGGTGGATTATAACCAATTTTTTTCCAAAAAATGAAACCGAAAAGTAGAGAACATGAGATGCAGTGGTAAGTACTGTTTCGTGAAACTTTTATTTTCGGTACATAATTTATTGTTTTTATTATATTTTATGTATTTCATAGGTAACACTGGTTGCCATAAGAAATATATCTCTTACTGTGCAACAAAGGCACAGTTTGAAAAATACTGACCTAAATGGATCCTTTTGCCGGTGCCAAAACTACTAATCGTCAGGCTAAAGAAAATCTATTAATTATGTTAATACCCACCTCAGTTTCTTTTAGGTCTTGTCAGCACTTTTCCTTTGATACTGCTCGCTGGGGCAGCATGACAGGTCAGCACTTCCTTTTGAAAGAGCAGAGTTGATAGGGCCGTATTATTTCACAATTAGTTCACATGCCAAATAGCAAATTAGGAAAGGGATGAGAGAAACGTTTTAGAATTTATCAAAAGAGGAGTGAAAAAACAAAACCAGACCCGCGGTTCTTACTCTTCACGGACAGCATGAGAAAGACGTAATCCTGCACAAACAGGCTGATGTTACACACCCAACTCTCCAAAGAGTATAGGGCCCAGGAAAACACCTTTCTACAAGGTATAGTTCATTAGAAACCAGGACTGCTTCTGCATTATTGATGCTTAAATCACACTCAGTATTTGCACACGTATGTGTGCACATACACATTTTGTTACCTTTGACAGTTTACTAATCTAGCACACTAAAGGAATGTTTGCTTTGAATGCAGCTCCCACAATTTTGATCCTTTTTTCTCACCCCAAGCCAGAGAATGAACTTTTCTACCCACAGTTATTCTTGTGTCACACGTCTTTATTTCAAACCAAATTATTTTCATTTAATCGCTTGCTGACTTCGGTTTCTCTGGGCCGTCAGATAGGGGTCCAAGACAGCAGGCATGCCAGAAGAAATGAGAACATGCTAGAACTCAAGTGAAAACTTTTCTTCTGGGATCCTCAGTGGCACAGAGTACTTGATGATGGCCACTCCTGCTTTTTTAGCCCTATTGGTGTTAATTTTACTCACGGTTATGGAACTGGTAGTTATTTCAAAGCACAATTGGAGCTAGCAATTTTGATGTTCCGAATTTGTTCAACAGTAAGAATACTTACGTCACTTAATTCCCAATCTTTTTTTATTTAAAAATGTTAATTTAAAAACAATAAACAAAAAGCCATCCTCAAAAGTATGTGATGAACTTAAGGAACAAATGAAACTCTTGTGCTTTTTCACTGGGAAATTCAGTTACATTCAACCAAGGTCCTAGATCAGGTCTTCCTTTTCGCAGACTACAGTATGTAAGGATCCTTTCGAACATGGAAGACCTTGCTTTCCAAAGTATCCTATAATTTTTTAATACAGTCATTCCTCGTTTCCACAGGGGATTGGTTCCAGGATCCCCACAATACCGAAATCCATAGATGCTCAAGTCTCTGATATAAAATGGCGTCATACTTGCATATAACCTCTGTGTTTCCTCCTATCTACTTTAAATCATGTCTAGATTATTTATAATACCTAATACAATGTAAATGCTGTGTAAATAGTTATTATACCATATTGTTTAGGGAATAATGACAAGGAAATAAACCTCTGCTTACTTTTTTTCTATATTTTTAATCATCGGTTGGTTGAACCCATGATATGGAGGGCCTTGTGTATATAAAAATCAATCTAGCTAATAGTGCCATTGTTGTTGGCTTTGAACAGTAGATAGATAGGGTGCCCCACCAGGATCTAAATGATAAATTCTGGATATGTTTTTAATTTTTTTGTGTTCATTAAAGAGTGCTTAAAACCTTTAAGCTTAAAATCTCACCCTTTAGAGGAAATCTTTCAGTGAGAATTTCTCTTTGTTCTCTTGATAGTAAAGAAAAACTTTCTAATTCAATGAAACGATGACACAGACAAGGGCCCTGCATTTATCTGATGGTTGTTTTAAGTCGAAATATCCTTCGTGTGGAGAGATCCAGGGAAAATACAGGGAATTCAAATTCAGTTGCTGGGAATTCTGCTCTGCTTCTGACACCCCTTCATTAAGAGATCAGCTCATTAGAAGTGCTCTCCTGTCCTGTGTCCCTCATTTCTCCATCTTTAGGGGACAGAGCTACTTGCAAGCCCTAATGTTTTAATGGAAATTCTTGGTGTCATTTATAAGCTGACTCAGTCATTTAGAGTGATGATAAAAGGAGCTAGTGGTTTTACAAATCGAAGAAGCCAAGTGCTTTTCCGAAACTGATTATTGATCCTGGCGGAATTGTGGGAGTGTGGATAAGGGCGACATCTAGAAAATCATTCGTTTATTTTTCTACTCAAAGTGAGTGGCTTACAAGGAGCAAGGAAAAGCAGAACTGAGAGATAGGCTGTAAATCAGAAACACATGACCTAGGTTTACTCTGACTTTCTGTGTGCCGTCGTGGCATAGGAGACTTTCTATAAGCATCAAATTTACCAGAGCAATTCTATGACTGTAAATTGCCAAGTGTCATCATGGAAAGGTGAAGCCTACAGATGACAGAGTGGTAATATAACACATACATACGTACATACATATATTTGAGACAGGATCTCAGTCTGTTGCTCAGACTGGAGTACAGTGGCGTAATCGTGGTTCGCTGCAGCCTTGACCTCCTGGGCTCAAGCAATCCTTCTGCCTCAGCCTCCCGTGTAGCTGGGACCACTGGCATGTGCCACCATTCTGTGCTAATTTTTAAATTTTTTGTAGAGATGGTGGTCTCAGTTTGTTGCCCAGGCTGGTCTTGAACTCCTGGGCTCAAGCGATCCTCTTGTCTTGGCTTCCTGAAGTGCTGGGATTACAGGCATGATCCAGTGTGCCCTGCCTTAAGTATTCTCTTAATATGAAAACAATCATGTCTGAACACCCAGTATGAATTGTCTGCTTATGATCTGCTTAGATGTCACAAAATTCATCACTGTGCATTTATGTTTCTGAATACTTCTAACTTGAATGTTCTCCGTTTATTAGGAGGGACTAGTCACCAGATTGTGAATGCATGAAACTTTTAATTGGTCCTTTACTTTCTGATTTCAGAAACCTTCAGCAAGGATGTTCTTTTGTAGTAGCAATGTAACATTTCACTTTTGACTTCCAGAATTGGATCCTTGTAACTAAACAGTTTATCCCTGCTCAGCGCCTCCCCCGCCCCACTCCTGCATTTTTATGAGTTTTGGACTTTTTTTATTGTGGTAAAAATATATATAACATAAAACTTACCATCTTAACCATTTGTAAGTGTACATTTCAGTGGCACTAAGTACATTCTCATTGTTGTACAACCATCAGCACCATCCATCTCCAGAAGTCTTTCATCTTTCTAAACTAAAATTCTGTCCCTTTAACTCCCCATTGTCCCCCATCCCCTGCAAGCTCCTCAGAACCCCCATTGTACTTTCCGTCTTTATGAATTTAACTACTCCAGGTGTAAGTGGAGCCATACAGTATTTGTCCTTTTGTGACTGGCCTATTTCACTTAGTGTAATGTCTTCAAGGTTAATTCCCAACATCCCAGTTTGGTTCCCCACAGAGATGATAGTCAACAAATCATTTACCATGGTGCAGCGGCACAGCAGGCAGAAGAAACACCTACAGTTCCTTAGGCATCCTAGGGACAGGCCTAGAGCTTCCAAACTGCAGAAATCAGGCCCCAGGGGAATCGCACACAGTTTGTGAACTGAACACCCGCCTTCCTCACTGCTATATTCATCAGATATTTACTCAGTGCCTGCTGCATGCCAGGCACTGCGAAGGACAGTTCCCTGTTTTGATCATTTAAAAAGTTAAATAGACCAGACATGGGGGCTCACACCTGTAATCCCAGCACTTTGGGAGGCTGAGGTGAGCGGATCACTTGAGGTCAAGAGTTCAAGACCAACCTGGCTAATATGGTGAAATCCTGTCTCTACTAAAAATACAAAAATTAGCTGGGCATGGTGGTGCATGCCTGTAATCCTAGCTACTTGGGATGCTGAGGCAGGAGAATTGCTTGAGCCCGGGGGGCGGAGGTGCAGTGAGCCGAAATTGTGCCACTGTACTCCAGTCTGGGCGACAGAGCGAGACTGTCTCAAAGAATGAATAAATGAATGAATGCATGAATGAATAAAGTCTGAAGGCTTATCTCCTTCTTTTTCACTTAGATGGTGTGCCTACGCATGTATCTTTTATACTCATAGAATTCCCTGGCCAAGCTCACCTGACCTGAGAGGTGGCACATTGAGAAAATGTCCTGTCTACTGTGCCCCACAGTAGACACACATTTAATTTTTGTTTTCAATTATTTGATCAGTTTTCCAAAATAGTTCTGAATCCCACCTCCATAATGAAAGAGGTCATTGTCACCTTGCATCTATGTGTGTTCTTGGTCTCATCAGTAATGGGATTAGAGTCATGCTTTCTCACTGATGTTCCCAACGTCTGCCCGCTTCTCAAAGCAAGGAGGAGAAGGGATGCCTTTTTATTTTGGGGCTCTGTGTTTGGTGGGAAAGCATGTGCAGGATCCACTCTGTCATCACCAGTGCTAGGAGCAGCTTGATCTCAAATGTTCTTGCTGTTTCCTGTTTTATTGGCAATGGATTAAAAGAGAGAAAGCAGAGTATTGTACAGACAAATATAGCACATGGAACTGGACACAAGAACAACCCTGTCAATGTTCACTGGTTTCCTGTCTGAGTGGAGTAAGGATCAGTGGGTATATATGCCTCCAGGCACTGGGCCATCCCCTCCCACCTTTATGATCAGCCACCCCTGATGTGTCATGTTCATGGAGTTCACACCAACTCTTCCAGGAATAGGGCTAGGAGCAATTAGCCAACAGTGCCAGCTATAAGCTCCATATAAGAGACCATGAAACAGATCAGCATCACTGTCTCCAGATGGCGTCTCCTCTGTCTGTGCGTGAATATATCACACAGTAAACAGCAGAAGCTTTGGTATGCATAAGAACACTCACATCTGGGACTTGCTTCCTGTTGGTTAGATCTGGTCCTCCATTCTCCGATTTCTGTCCACCAGTTTCTCCTCTTTCTCTTAGGTCTTTCCAGGCCTAAGTGTTCCCCAGGGGCAGTCTTACAATGCTGATGTAGAATTGCCTCTTAGGGATATAGAATGGAGAGCAGTTTGAGACTGTGAGGTGCTGAAAATAACCGGGTAACTAACACCCATTGATTTTGAGTGCATTTGGTTTTAAGTGAGAGTGCTGAGAGGAACGACTTTAGAAAAATCACCATGTAGTTGACCCGTGAAAAACATGGGTTTGAACTCCGCAGCACTTACACATGGATTTTTTTTTTTTTAGCCAAATGCAAATCAAAATTACAATATTCTTTGGACATGAAACCTGTGTAAAAGTACATGCAGGTTGTGCAGGGCTGCGTGCCATACTTGAGTATGTGCGGATTTGGGTATATGCTTTGTGGAAAGGGAGTTTCTGGAACTCCCTTATTTTATGGGCTACTGAGTACTGCATAGTTTCCATGTCACCCCTTACGTGAAACCCTTTATGGGAAGCATCTCATGGCAAGTAGCATCTGAGGGGTTTAGGAGCTCACAATTACACTCCTTCTCATTATGTTATCTCTGAACTGACACAGCATGTTTGCCTCTTCATTCACAAAATATCCTATGCTCTCTGAACCCAAATTTTAATTTCTGCCTTTTTGATGTTTCCACCATGCTTCTGTTGAGGTAGCCAGCCAGGATAAGTGATGTCCTGCAAACCTGGTCTCAGGAGTTTAGCTATTGCCTGGGTGTTCACATTTATTCTGAGGTGGTTTTTGTTTGGCGCTTGTTTTTGTTTTGTATTCATGGCCATATAACCAAAATTCTTTTCTCTGTAGGGCATTTTCCCTGAAACGTATATCCATTTGAAAGAGGCAACTGTGGAAGACCTGGGGTAAGTTCCAAGCTGGGAAGATTCTCCCAAAATGATGAAGATGTAACATTATCATTAATGATAATCTTAGGGCATTAATGCCTTATGTATGTTAATAGCTCTGTCATCTCAGGCCGGGCGTGGTGGCTCACGCCTGTAATCCCAGCACTTTGGGAGGCTGAGGTGGGTGGATCATTTGAGGTCAGGAGTTCGAAACCAGCCTGGCCAACATGGTGAAACCCTATCTCTACTAAAAATACAAAAGTTAGCCAGGCTTGGTGATGGGCGCCTGTAATCCCAGCTACTGGGGATGCTAAGGCAGGAGAATCACTCCAGCCCAGGAGGCAGAGCTCACAGTGAGGTGAGATCGTACCACTACACTCTAACCTGGGTGACAGAGCGAGACTGTCCCAAAAAAAAAAAAAAAAAAAAAAAAAAAAAAATTTCTGTCATCTCGTCAGTTCTACTTCTCCTATGAGAGAGAAATGAAGAAAAACTTTTCACTGATATGATTCCTCCTTTGCATTACTTCTCCAGAATACTAAACACAGAAGTAGCAAACTGAGGGCTTTTGCCTCTACATTATTTTTATTACCTGTTCACTGATTGTGTGTGTGTGTGTGTGTGTGTGTATTTGCACACATGAACATTTGGGATGCTGACTGATAAGATCTGAGAAGCCCCCAATTTAGGATCCTTGAGAGATAGATGATTAAGTGACAGCCTGCATTTACCAGCTCTGAGCCTTGGATGAGTCATTTAGCCTCAAGGGGATCCTGGGTTTTTCACAGCATATTAGGGGAAAACGATCTGGCCCTACTTTGATCATGAGCTTGTCATGAGATTTGAATGAGGTAATGTATGCAAATGTGCCCTGCAGATAAGATCTGTTGGCTACGTTTTGGGTATTTGTATTTCTTGCCCACCTCATCTTGCCCACCTCATTTGTCCTGGGAAGTACTGCCTCTGTGACAGCTAAGAAGAGTGAGCTACTTACTCAAGTGGGAGAGAGAGGTCACTTCGGTGGTGGTGAGTTTCTGGACAGGAGAGTTCTGGAGGCAGTAAGGAGAGGCTGGGGTAGGACTGGAATCCTGGGGCTGATGGAGAGGAGAGTGGGGCCGAGGAGAGAATGGACAGCTGGGTCACAGAGCCATGCAGCCTCACAGCTAGAAAGAGCGTTCCCAGTTGTAGTTCAGCACTATCATTTCTTTATTATTATCATTATTATTATAATTATTATTATTGTTGGCAAGCTTTATTTTGTATGAACTTGATTTCACAAAATTAGAATGGCAGTTCCACTTAAAATTAGCTCATTAAAAAGTGTAAATATCATGGTATAGATAATGGTGTCCAAAACTCCAAAAGGTAGTGAAATTGGTAACAGATATTGCTCCTCATTTTTGGACCCATGCAACAGCAGAACTGATGAAACTGGTTCCCAGACAAGTATGTGCCACTTGCTCCCGTGCCTCAGGAGGAGAGGATGTTAGAACACAGGCGTTTTTGTTGCAGTGACTCGTGGATAATTGCTCCTTATTAACACTGCTAAAATTAGGTTCACATGTTTTACTTTGTGTGGGAGCCGATGACTCCTGTCCTTTCATTTTTTGAGTGGTATCTTTCAAGGCGTTGGCCTCAAACCCGCTCATTCCAAAATGCGTCACAGATGGGAATTTAAGCCTCTTCACATAGCAAACCACTGGAAATTCGTAGGTAGTTGCAACATTGGTCTGTCACTGACCTCTGATAATTGAGCAACATCATTTCCTTGGAACATCATCTTCTGGATTCCACAAGAAGTGACAGGATAAGAAAACTCATAGTTAAATGAGAACAGTCTTGTTACAGGACAGTTATCTCCCAGGTGTATGTCACCAATTCTAATTTCCGTGTTGTTATCAAAGGACCTTATTTTCATTCTGACTAACAACCAATCATCAGAACACGTTGAAACTGTTGCTGGGTCGAGTCCAAAAGAATTCCAAAACAGTAAAAAAAAAAAAAAAAAAAAAAAAAGAAGAAGAAGGACCCGCCTAAGAGCACAGAGGTCTTCATCACTCCAGACTCCCAGATACAGCACAGGAAACAAGAAATGACAGCACCATCATTTCACAGACAATGGTCAAGATGTCCTCAAAGCCACGCAGGTCTTTGGTGGCAGAACCAGGACCAAAAACCAGGTCTCCTGCCCTGCTGGAGAAGTCCTCTTTCCGGTGGGCCAAGGGCTCCCTCCACTGCTGCCCACCATGTTGGTGGAGACGTAGGTGGGGAGGCACATTCACACCAATTAGGGTTGTACAGGATGCCCAGTTACATTGGCAATTCAAATAGTAAGTAGTTTTTCATAGTGAGCATTTCCCAGGTATTTCATGGGTCACACTTACTCTAAAAAATCTTCTTACTCTACCAGAAATTCAAACTTAACTAGGCCTCCTGTATTTTTCCTCATTAAGCCTGGCAGTCCTACCACCAATTCCCATTTGTTTGCTTGCTCTTGCTTTCTCCTTTTTTCTTTTTGCTAATCATAAAAATGCCAGAGAGGATTTATGTGAATAAACATAGTACATAGTACCTACCTTTATGAGAGTCTTCTGTGAGTAAGCAAGGATTTTGTTAAGTGTACGTTTTCTATGTTGTGAAACTGCAGATGATAAGAAAACACTGGACTATCCAGAAAGGGATTCTGCCTCCGTGCCCTGCACCCTGACCCTGGCCCCTGCACCAACCAGGTTCTGGGTGGAGTCATAGCCCCAGGACACTCATGCCACACACACCTTTCCATCCAGCCTCCCAAATGAAACAGCTGCTTGGTGGTACCAGCTAAAATGCTGCATATTTTGCTTCCATCTTTGAGAATCACTGAAGCCAGCCTGGCTCAGTAATGGAGCCTCCTGGAGAAATCCACATTGGGGAGATCGAGGCTGGGCTGCAGGCTCATTCCGTTGCAGGAACTGAGCCCATTTTGAGGACTGTGCTGTCTTATTCTCTCTCTTCTCCCAGATGCTTGGATGTGATAAAGTCCCCCGCACAACTCCTGCCCTCATGCCCAACCAGCTTCATTCTCATCCTTGCGCACTGGGGAGTCTGATCCCCATCAAGTAAAGCGGTGCCGATCAGCCTGGAATAAAGTGACCCTCATTTGGTTCTTTGCAGGCAGCATGAAACCGTGATTCCTGGCGAGCTTCCCCTGGTGCAGGAGCTCACGTCCACTCTGCGAGAATGGGCTGTCATCTGGCGAAAGCTCTACGTGGTGAGTTTCCCCTTGTGGCTTGGAGCCCCAGGTTCACTCTGGGTCCTCAGCCTGTAGGTCCTTTACAGGGTGTCAGCTCCTTACTGGCTGACTTCATGGAGTGGGATGCATCCTCCCTGGATCACACAAAGGCTGATAAGCAGCAGATTCTCATTTCCCCAGAGCTGGGTCACAGATAGCGGGTAGTGGAGTAAGTGGGCGTAATCATTCTAGCAGTCTTTTCTCAAATGATAAACATGCTGATTGTGAAAGTACTAATGTTAATGATCACCACAAACACTTCTGCAATCTTTCCTAAGTGCCAGAAACTATGACTCCTCACAACATTCCTATACAGTAGGGGCAATTATTAATTTGTTAATAAGGAACCTGAGTCATGCTCTTAGCCTCTTCATGTATACCAGTGAACTGAAATTTGTCAATATTCCAGGGCTTAGCCGCGTGAGGATGACATTCTTTACCTTGGCCCACATACCTTACAGACTTAGAAGCTTGAATGGTGTTAAGTTGTGGTCTGAGAGTCACCTTTTTGGCAGACTCACAGTATTCTTTCTCCCAACACTGGTTTGACCTCAGAATGCTAATACGGTGTGTCAGTTCACAGGGAAATTACAAGGAGCCAGTGCATCCTCTCCATGATAAACAGGAATCGGAACCAAGTAAATCTAGCGTTTAACACGATCAAACTGAGAACAGCTACCAAGGATGCTCAAAGTCTGTTCGCAGCAAGCCTGCCTCATCTCCCGTGCAGAAAGCTCTTTCCTTAATGTTAACTTTGGAATCTACAAAGACTTTTTATTTTTTTTATTTTATTTATTTATTGAGACTGAGTCTCGCTCTGTTGCCCAGGTTGGAGTGCAGTGCCATGATATCAGCTCACTGTAACCTCTGCCTCCCAAGTTCAAGCAATTCTGCCTCAGCCTCCCAAGTAGCTGGAACTACAGGCGTGTGCCACCACGCTTGGCTAATCTTTTTTTTTTTTCTTTTGTATTTTTAATAGAGATGAGGTTTTACCATGTTGGCCAGGCTGGTCTTGAACTCCTGACCTCAAGTGATCTACCTGTCTTGGCCTCCCAAAGTGTTGAGATTACAGGTGTGAGCCACCATGGCCGGCTAATTTTTTGTGTTTGTTTTTAGTAGAGACGGGGTTTTACCATGTTGGGCAGGCTGATCTTGAACTCCTGACCTCAAGTGATCCACCTGTCTTGGCCTCCCAAAGTGTTGGGATTAACGGGTGTGAGCCACTGCGCCCCGCCCACAAAGACTGTTTATTCTAAAGTTGCTTCTTTGCCTGCAGCCCTTGTAGTTCAGCATCACTGGGTCTTGCCTCTGTTAGTGGGTTCCAGCCTTCTGTGGCTGACCAGAAATTCCTATGGCAAATGTTTATTCTCTCGTTAGATGTGTGTACAGGCTCAGGGAGGTTGTAGACCAGACTTGATGGCCTGGCAACTTTCCTCTTTTCTTTATGTGGCTTTGTTTATCTCAATTTTTGTTCAGTCATGTGTTGATTCATTTTAACTCTCAAAAGCCAATCCTAATAAGTTACTGGGAATACCTCACTCTAGATCTTAAATACTGAAGGCAATAATCAAAAGCTCATTTTGGCGTAACTTCTAAGAGTTCATGGAAGTTGTTTCATTTTCATTCAGGGCTGTTGTTTCCCTTGGTTAATCACAGCAGCAGAAATCACCAACCCCTTTGGTGGAAAAGCACGTCGTATTTCTCTACTTGGTCATCCTTCAAGACCTTGTTTAGATACTTTCTTCTTTCTATTGTATTTTCTAAACGTAGCCATCTATAATGTTTCCCTCTGGAGAGTGGAAGCACTTACTGCTGAACTCATCGTCTGGCCCTTGGGGCACACTGCTTCATAATAAAGGTGATCTTTTGATCTCTTTATGTTTAGTTGAAGAGAGAATGCACGTTAAGTTCCTAAATCACAAGGAGGATGGAGATGCTACCGTCAGCCCCGTGGCCTTCATCGATCTTCTTGCACTTATATTGAGAGTACTTTCTGGTTCTGGTTTATTGATTGGTTAGTTGGGTGGATGTAACAAGGTTGATGGATGAGGAATTGCATGTACATGGCTTGGTTCCTTAACATGTTCTTTCTGGAAATTGATGAGTGTTGAAATGCATTAGATAATCAGTATTGGGAAAGGAGTTTTTTTTGTTTTTTTTTTTAAGATGTATTAGAGTGGAGAGTATGAGTGAGGCCGAGTATTTTTCGTGCTAAAACACAACTGGTGTGCCCAGTTTATTACCTATGTCCTCTACACATCCACAAGTAATTGTGCCAGGTCTACCATTGAATAGAATGAAGAAAGAGGTGAATGGGCGCAGTGGCTCACACCTGTAATCCCAGCACTTTGGGAGGCTGAGGAGGGCGGATCACTTGAGTTCATGGGTTCGAAACCAGCCTGTCCCAACATGGTGAAACCCCTTCTCTACTAAAAATACAAAAATTAGCTGGGCATAGTGGCTCGTGCCTGTAATCCCAGCTACTTGGGAGGCTGAGGCAGGAGAATCGCTTGAACTGGGGAGGCAGAGGTTGCAGTGAGCCAAGATCATACCGTTGCACTTCAGCCTGGGGGACAAGAATGAAACTCCATCTCAAAAAAAAAAGAGAAAAAAAGAAGTAAATGGGGATGAAGAATTAGGACTCAAATGTTTTGGCTGCCAGAATCTCTTAGTAGTTAAAGGTGATAAGGTCTTGTTGAGCATTTCCGTGATGGGAGAGTTTCATGTTGTAGTAGCAGAATTTGGTTAAAAAAAGGAAAAAAGGCCGGGTGTGGTGACTCACACCTGCAATCCCAGCACTTTGGGAGGCCAAGATGGGCGGATCACAAGGCCAGGAATTCAAGATCAGCCTGGCCAATATGGTGAAACCCCATCTCTACTAAAAATACAAAAATTAGCTGGGCATGGTGGCAGGCGCCTGTAGTCCCAGCTACTCAGGAGGCTGAGGCAGGAGAATCACTTGAACCCGAGAGGCGGAGGTTGCAGTGAGCCAAGATTGTGCCACTGCACTCCAGCCTGGGAGACAGAGGAGACTCCGTTTAAAAAAAAAAAAAAAAAAAAAAAGCCATTCCCTCTTCGAGGGCAGAACATTTCTCATTTTAATTTAGATATCTAATAACATAATTATTTTGGTATTGTGAATAATTTAAAATGTCTTGTTGCTACTGTCGATTGACTAAAAGACATTCATTGTACAAATTCTCAATCGGTTGATAGGACTGAGAAACCTGCTTCTGCTTTTGATATATGCTCATCCAGTAAGGAACAATCTACTAAGATTTGTTATAGTTAGTGCAAAAGTAATTGCGACTTTCACCATTACTTTAAATGGCAAAACCCACAATTATTTTTGCACCATCCTAGTATTAATTGTGACTTTCTCTTTTTTTTTTTTTTCCCCTGTCCCTTCCTAAAGCATTGACAGTTCATTTCAGGCAGAATTTCTGAACTTCTTACTGAAACATTTCCGTATCAAAGTAGCAAACCTCAATATTATGTTTCACTAGGAAACAAGGAAAAACGCAAATCTCTGGTTTTCATGTCCCGTCTCCTTTTACCCACTGTATGCTTTTATTGATGTTTTTGCTTTCTGATTCTGTAAGTTCCTTTAGTCCATGTAAAGATAACTATAGATTTTACTAGTATGTAGCAATACTTGTATTATTTCTCTCTTGCATTTCGCCCTGTAGATTACCACACCAGGCACTCTGTTTGATGTCTTTAAAGATACCTGTGGCCAGCATAGTGGCTCACGCCTGTAATCCCATCCCTTTGGGAGGTCAAGCCTGGGAGACTGTTTGATTCCAGCAGTTTGAAGCCAGCCTGGGTGACATAGCAAGACCTTATCTCTACAAAAATTCAAAAATTAGCTGGGCACGGTGGCCCACACCTGTAATCTATAGGCCACTCAGAAGGCTGAGGTGGGAGGATTGCTTGAGCTCAGGTGTTAGAAGCTGCAGTGAGCCATGAGTGTACCACTGCTTTCCAGCCTGCGTGACAGAGTAAGACCCTTTCTCCAAAAAAAAAGATACCTGTGATGTCTTAGAAATTCCACATTTCTATAGTACATGTCCTTGTTCTTTTCAGTTTCAGTTCACCAGAAATGTACGTTGTGGATCCACAGTCTCATATGAGGGGAAAATGCAATCCACTAACCAGATTAAGCCCAGCCATGTAGACACTGGTGATTATTCCAGAAAGGAAAAATATTTGCCTAACTGTGATTTATTTTTAGCAGTTATACGGTAACCATGTAGAATAATCATAAATATGTCTTAAAGGGGAGGGGAGTGTGTACACCGAACAGAGGTGAACCCACTTATCCAAAATGGAGAGAAGAGATAACTCCCCCCACGGCCCCTCTGTTCCTTAGGTATATTATTACTGTTTTCTCTTGTATTATCTTCCCTAGTGGGTGTTGGCCTTATGCTCAGGAGAGGAAGTGGGTTTTAGGAGACAGACACTGGCCCAGGAATTGGGAAGCTGGGTATCCTGTGCGGGTCCTGTTCTAACCAGTTCTGTGGCCTTGGGCAAGTCACTTGAACACTTCAAGTCTGCTGGATGTTGTTCCTCTGCAAAAGTTGATGTAAAAGCTGCCTTGTTGACCGCATAGAACTGTGAGAGTATGGAAAGAGAGAGTGGCTGTGATCTATGTTGCTGACAGACCGTCAAGGACTCCGCCAATGGGAGCATGTGCTTTTGATGTTATCTTAGCTGGAAACAGTAGCCATCTGGACACCCTCCTCCTGAGAAGCCTTGGCATAGCTTCCCTCTTACCCGACTGCCTGCCCGAGACTCTGAAGCTCCCTTCTGTATGGCCCCTTATCCAAGGCCGCTTCCTTTGAAACAATCATCTTAGGAAGAGTGGCCTTGAGCACTCAGCAGCCAAGCTAAATTTCTCACCATACATAGAGAACCTGCTTGGTTTAAATTCAAGTCCAGGAGGCCCGGGTCATTCCAAAATACAGAGAAACTGTAAATATATAGCAGTTTCTGGTGGACTTTCCCTATACTGCTGTGCCTCAGTTGGAACTGGTCACTGGGTGTGTTTTCAGTAGTTGTTCAGGAAAGGAGGGAACATTGTGATCAAGGAGGCCTCCTGGTGACATGCCAAGACCTTGGACATTGGAGTCAGACAGGCCGACTAATTCTGACGTTCTGGCTTCTCCCTTACTGGGTATGTACTATTATATTCAGAAAAAATAACAAACCCAGTGATAGTTACTGAAAATAAACAAACCAAAACAGAAAGAACTTGGATGCAGAAGGCTACCAGCTGATCCTGCCGCCTAAGACAAGTCTCTTGATCTCCTTAAGTTTTCTTTTCTTCTCTAAAGTGGGGATTTTTTGTACTATGTGCCTTGCAAATTTACTGTAAGAATTCAGTGGGATAATCTGTATAGAACTCCAGGGTAGTACCTGTCACACTGTGGTCAATACATCACAGCCCCTGGCTAACCCCTCACAACTCTGCTCCTAGAAAGAGCTGATTGATAATGAGAAGTGGAAGAGAAGAGCCGGATCACACTAGAAGATTTAGTGACATTTGCCTTGACGTCATGTAAGGGTGCAGTTGCCCACCTACTGTGGTTATTCCTCATCTTCCAGCTTCCAGCAGAAGGGGTGGATAGATAATGTCCAGCCACCCTTCAGCCCTGCAGTGACTTAACCAGGTCAGTGGGCTTCAGGTTTTCTATCCACTATTCTCTGCTGCTTTTCCCAGCCTTGGAAAGCAGATCCAGCGAGCTGATCTTTGGCCTGTTTTCCTTTCTGTTAACACCTCTCCCTGCGTCCACACGGCTGAGGTGGAATCAGGGCAGATGCCCATGTAGTGACTTAGACACGGTCGGATTCGTGTAATGTTTAACTTTATCTTTTCAGTAACAACTCAGTTATACTTTTCGAATATAAACAATTCTACATCTCAAGTCAAAGGATCATACTTTCTCAACTAAAAATCTGATCTTGAAACTGAAAAGTTGCAGTGTATTCGTGGACACAGTAGGGCAACAGGTTTCAAATACAGGAGTGTCCTGGAAATTCCAAGCTATTTGGATGCCATAAACATGCTGTGCACCATCTCACCCTAAGATTTAGTTTCGTGCTATTCCTCATATTCCCATGGGAGAAAGGGTTCAGTGAATTGTGATCAGTCAGGCTGTTTGGAAGTCAGGCTAACTTTGGAAGACTGCCTCTAATCCTACTCCTTATGGAAAAGAGATAGAAGATCATTTTTGGTGATAGAAGGTAATTAAGGCATAGTGTTGAATCAAGTGAATTTATTTTTATTATTATTATTTTTTTGAGACGGAGTTTCACTCTTCTTACCCAGGCTGGAGTGCAGTAGCGCGATCTTGGCTCACTGCAACCTCTGCCTCCTGGATTCAAGCGATTCTCATGCCTCAATCTCCAGAGTAGCTGGAATTACACCACACCTGGCTAATTTTTGTATTTTCAGTAGAGAAGGGGTTTCACCATGTTGGCCAGGCTGGTCTTGAACTCCTGGTCTCAGGTGATCTGCCCGCCTTGGCCTCCCAAAGTGCTGGGATACAGGTGTGAGACACCGTGCCGAGCCAATCAAGTGAATTTAATTGCTAAAATGTAGTTCGATCTCCCCTCATTTAAAATTTGCCAGCAATAAAGAACCCTGTGGCTGTCCATAGTTTTGGAAAAATCAGGAGCAGAAAAAGTGCCTATAATGGGGAGGGGGGCAGGGGAACTTGCAGAACACGCTGAATGGCCCTTTCTTCCCATCATCGCATATCTAGGCAGTTTAAAGCTGCTCGATTCTAATCTCTTTGAACCAGTGGTTATTACTGGCTGCTGGAACATAAGCTCTGAAGCATAATTAAGCTGGTCTCATGGTTTGAAACCAGCATCTTATTTCTTATTACCAAGAACAGAAAATTCCCATAGCAAACTTTGTCCTCTTGTCAGGGCATCTTATCTGGGAGTTGCAAGCCCTGCTTCAGTGTGGCTCTAACAAGAGAGCCAAGATGTGGCGTGGGACTGACTGACAGGCACCAGACATGGGAGGTGCTTTGGGTATTTTTCCAGTTTTTATTTCCTCTGACCTGGTTGCCTGGCTGTCAGGATTTCTTTTCCTTCAGGAGGCAAAAAATGGCCTTTAACTTGAGTGGTTTCTTTAAAGATCAAACCTTTGCTGGTCAGACTGCGCTTTTATCTGACAGAGAGAAAAGGCACTAGAATGGATAGGAAGCGTGTTTGGGGCGGTGGGAATTCTCTTCCTCCCAGGGTCCCTGGAGTCAGTGTAGCTCAAGAACACAGAGGGACCAAAACACCCCATCTGGACCCAGGTGTTATAGCTTCGTGGAAAAGGCATGAGATTGATTGCACAGAGCTCAGCACGGGGAAAATTTGATTCAGCGCCAGCTGAGTGTGCAAGCGAGTGAGATGATCAGAGTCAGATGCAGTTAATCAGGAAGCTGCCTGGGAGGAGTAATTGAGTTTAATGTCTCAGTCACAGACTCAAAGAGGCTTATCCTTGGGAATGGATTTTAGTGCCAGTCTCTTTATTTTACATGCGCGTTTACCCTACAGGGAACATGCCCAAAGCCACATAGCAAGTTAATGATAGAATTTGAGTAGCCCATACTTTCAGGCACCCATACTTTCAGCCAAGCCTGTTTCCCTCTAAGTCATAAAATCTGCATGGAAGAGGAAAGGTTAGTGAACAGAGTGAATGTCGATTCTTTCATACACGAAATGGTAGAAGACCAGAGAAAGGGTTTTTGACTGTGGTCTGCATTGTTTTTCTGTGTTGTGTTTTTTGTTTTCAGAGATAGGGTCTCGCTCTGCCACCCAGGCAGGAGGGCAGTGGTGCAGTCACAGTTCACTGGTGCCTCAAACTCCCAGGCTCAAGCGATCCTCCCACCTCAGCCTTCCCGGTAGCTGGGACCACAGGTGTGCACCACCACATCTGGCTAATTTTGTATTTTTTGTAGAGACAGAGTCTTGCCATTTTGTAGAGACACAGTCTTTAGCCCAGGCGGGTCTCAAACTCCTAGGCTCAAGCAATCCTCCTACCCCAGCCTCCCAAAGTGCTAAGATTGTAGGCACAAACCATTCTACCCAGCCCTGTGGTCTGCATTCCTTGGGAAAATGAAGAATAGAGTCCAGGTTTTCTGACACCCAGTGCAGTGGGCCATCATCTAAATGGCTCCTCAAATTTCTATAATACTCAATGAATGACTCCTGCTTTCCTGTGAGTATTGAAGGCAAAGCTGTTTTTTCTTGTGACTTCGTATTTATCTCTAGACATTCTAAAAAAAGTTATAAACATCAGGAGGCCGAGACGGGAGGATCACCTGAGGTCAGGAGTTCGAGACCAACCTGGCCAACATGGCGAAACCCTGTCTCTACTAAAAATACAAAAATTATCTCATTGTGTTGGCGTATGCCTGTGATCCCAGCTACTTGGGAGGCTGAGGAAGGAGAATCGTTTGAACTCGGGAGGTGGATGTTGCTGTGAGCCAAGATTGCACTACTGCACTCCAACTTCGGTGACAGAGAGCGAGACTACATTAAAAAAAATGTTATATTTGGACTAAAACTATAAAAAGTGAGGCCTCAGGTATCTCCAAGTAGAAGAGGGAGAAATTCTAAGCAAATGCAGGAATATCTTTGCTATCTTGAAAAAAATACAGATTGCTTTTTTTTGTGGAGCCATTCTTCACTCAAATTGAAGGCAGAGTATTACAGAGTGTTATTTTAAATTTAAGCTGTCTAAGTTTGTTTTTGAGTCCTATTGTGTTCCAGGATTCTGATGTCTTGTGGAGACGGTCACAGAAATTCTTGGATGGTGTGACAGTAGCTGATAATGCAGAAAAGGCTGAAGTGAGTGATGACGAGAGATAACCGAGAAGGCTTCTAGAATAGGCGGGCCTAGGCAGTATGGGATTCAGGAGAGAAAGAGCTGGAAGGAGAGCAACTGGGGAGAAAATAGAGCCTCAGAGGAGCTTAGCCCATGCTTTTTTTTTTTTTTTTTTTGAGATGGAGTTTCTCTCTTGTCACCCAGACTAGAGTGCAATGGCGTGATCTCAGCTCGCGGCAACCTCTGCCTCCTGGATTCAAGCAATTCTCCTGCCTCAACCTCTCCTGCCTCAGCCTCTCAAGTAGCTGGGATTATAGGTACCTGCCACCACATGCAGTTAATTTTTGTATTTTTAGTAGAGACAGGGTTTCTCCGTGTTGGCCAGGCTGGTCTCGAACTCCTGACCTCGGGTGATCCACCTGCCTCCGCCTCCCAAAGTGCTAGGATTACAGGCGTGAGCCACTGCGCCCGGCCAGCCTATGCTCTTTTGGTGAGTGTTTGGTTTTCACTTCACCTGTCCTCATATGCTTCCCCCAAAACCCATGAAGTGTCAGGGACCAGCTATTATGTGAAACATCTTGCTTAGAATGCTCTTAGGAATGTAGCAACACAGTCCATCTCCTTGAAGTAAATGGGGAAATTGCTTCCTTTGGTGTGTTCTAGCTTGTCTATTCAGAATTCACTTGGCACAGTGAATCAGAGAAGAATGACTGTCTTCATCCTTCCTTGGGGGACGAACTTGGCAGACAAGGCTGGTATGGATGGGCAATAATTAAATTGCCACGAATAGCATCTAATATAATTGAGACTAAGAACTTGTGCACATGTGCCCCAAACAAAGCACTGTCTCACACAGAGGATCCCCGGAGCCTTTGAACCCTTTCTTTACCATATTATGAGAAGCAGTATGTTAACATTAGAAAACATTTTGAATAGCTAAAAGTGGACAAATGCATTGCAAGAAAGAAAAAAAGAGTCTCTTTCTGCCTAGCAATTTTGAAAGGCAAAAACTGATCGGCTTAATTTCTCACTTCTTTTTCCACTTTTGAAGAAAATGAAATGGAAACATTTTACATAGGATTGAAGGAAAAAAGCAGGGTTTTACCTTTGCTCATTAAAAATAGTACCTTTAAAAGCTTCATTTTAATGTTTTGCTAAGGACTGGGGGATGAGGAAGAGGCAATTCAGAAAATTCTAAAAGCAGTAAATGTAGGTAGTTTCAAAATTTTAAACAGGCTTTGCTTTCTGTGTTTTTTAAGGTCAGCGGTGTTAACAGAGCACATTGCAATCACAGATAAATGGGTTCTTCATCTCTTTCCTTTGTGTTGCCACAGAACTTTGAACTTCTGTTAGGGTTTCATCACACTCTGCTAATCTCCGTTTTGTTCATTGCCCCCTACTTTACACCAAGGCCTCTTTCCTCCTCGTTTATTCTTTGTTAATGAGAATTTTGGATGTTTTCAGCCCTGTTTCTAGTCAACACCTGGTCCAGGAATCTGTGTCCCTAGGATCGTCATAGAAGGACATCACTAGAGAAGATTGTTGTAGAGGTGTCAGCATCTCTCTCTCTGTGTGCATTGTTTTGTGGAGTTTTTTTGTTTATTTTACAGAAATAAGGTCTCACTGTGTTGCCCAGGGTGGTCTCAAACTCTGAGGCTCAAGTGATCCTCTTGCCTCGGCCTCTCAAAGCGCTGGGCTTACAGACGTGAGCCACCACGCCCAGCCCGTGTGCGTTGTTTTTATAGCAGATAAGAATAATGTTTTCCTATAATTTCGGAAGTATATGGTTATATTACTATATAATGACTTTCAACTATAAAGAAGAAAGAAATGGGGCCGGGTGCAGTGACTCACGCCTGTAATCCCAACACTTTGGGAGGCTGAGGAGGGCACATCACCTGAGGTCGGGAGTTCGAGACCAGCCTGACCAACATGAGAAACCCCATCTCTACCAAAAATGCAAAATTAGCTGGGCGTTGTGGTGCATGCCTGTAATCCCAGCTACTTGGGAGACTGAGGCAGGAGAATTGCTTGAACCCGGGAGGCAGAGGTTGCAGTGAACTGTGATCATGCCATTGCACTCCAGCCTGGGCAACAAGAGCAAAACTCCGTTTCAAAAAAAGAAAGAAAGAAAGAAATGGATTCATAGTATATATGGATTGAGTGGAGTTCTACGGGGTTTTGTTTAACTAACATCTCAAAAGTGATACACAGAAGACTTTTCTCTGAACACTGTACCTAAAGTAACATCCTTCCCCTAAATACACAAGATCATATTGTCCTATTTATTTTTCTTCTTGCATTTTTCATCATCAGAAATTATCTCATGTGTGTATATACATTATGATATAATATATGGCGTATATATTTACTTTCTTATTGCTGTCTTTCCTTCTCTAGAATGTTAGATCCTTGAGGGCAGAAAATTTATTTCCAGCACATAGTACATGCTCCTTGACTTAAAAAAAATTAAAATGAAGCAGTCAATCATTTAGATCAGAGGTATCCAATCTTTTGGCTCCCCTAGGCCACATTGGAAGAATTGTCTTGGGCCACATATGAGATACACTAACACGAATGATCGCTGATGAGCTAAAAAACAAAAATTGCAAAAAAATATGATGATGTTTTAAGAGCGTTTATGAAGTTGTATTGGGCCGCAGGTTGGACAAGCTTGATTTAGAAGGTTGTGATGGCTTAGATGTCAAGTATTTGATTTGAAAATGATTGAAAAACAAATGATTAGTTAGTTGTAAGGTAATTTAGTTTGGTTACAGTGAGTTACTAGTTAAACCAAGATTAACAGTTTAATATGTGAATGGTCTAACAATTGTCTGGGGAAATGGGGACTTTAATATTTAAAATTATATTTTTTAGTATTTCTTATCTCTGAAATTATAATTATTTCTCCATTCATAATTCACTCAGTACATTTGCTAGAGTGCCTACTTGTACCGCCTGTATACTAGGGACACACAAATGAACAGGCTCTCTGTCCTATAAGGGCCTACCAGCTAAGCAGGGAGGCAGATGAGCCAGTGTAATCCAGGGTTCTCCGTGCTATCATGGGAGCAAATTCTTGGCACTGTGGGTGGGACTGCTAACCTGAAGTTGAAGTTTCAAGGTAGAGACATCTAAGTTGAGACTGAAGAAGTCAGAATTACCAGTTGGCAGAGGGTGTAGTGTGAGTCAGAAAAGGATAGAGGTGGGGGTAGATTTGGAGAAAGAGGACAAAAGAGGAAGTAACATATTGAGAGGATCTGGAGCCTTGGAGAGAAAGGGACGTGGCTTTGCATGGAAGGGAACGTAGATTGTTGGGGTGAAGACTGATATGAAATGCAGCTGGGAATGTGCAGAAGAGTCAAGATATGGAAGGATCTCTTGTGTGATCCACTGTGTCTGGAGGACATTGAAACTCACTGGAGGGCTTTAAACCCAGGAGGGACATGGCTAGAGTTTTAGGGTACGTGGAAGATTTGATATGTTTATGATGTATGACCCAGTGTCCACCCTACAATCACCAGTTTCCACAGTTGCAAGAGGGGAGGGTATAGAAATGGCTCAGGACAAAGCCATTCCTATTAATATGTTTTCTTAAAATCCCTGGAAGCATGCAGGTTACTGTATGACTTGATTGATTAAATAACACCTTATAAAGAATCAGGCCAGGGACGGTGGTTCATGCCTGTAATCCCAGTACTTTGGGAGGCCAAGGCGGGCAGATCACTTGGGGTCAGGGTTTGAGACCAGCCTGGCCCACATGATGAAACCCTGTCTCTACTAAAAATGCAAAAATTAGCTGGGTGTGGTGGCATGCGCCTGTAGTTCCAGCTACTTGGGAGGCTGAGGCAGGAGACTTGCTTGAACCTAGGAGGTGGAGGTTGCAGTGACCTGAGATCATGCCACTGCACTACAGCCTGGGCAACAGAACAAGACTCCATCTCAAAAAAAAAAAAAAAAAAAAGAATCGGCCAGGCCGGCATGGTGGCTCAAGCCTATAATCCCAGCCCTTTTGGAGGCTGAGGTGGGTGGCCATCACTTGAGACCATGAGTTTGAGACCAGCCTGGCCAACATGGTGAGACCCCATCTCTACTAAAAATAAAAAAAATAGCCAGGTGTGGTGGCACACACCTATAATCCGAGCTACTGGGGAGGCTGAGGCAGGAGAATCGCTTGAACCCGAGAGGCAGAGATAGCAGTGAGCCAAGATTGTGCCACTGCACTCCAGCCTAGGTGACAGAGTGAGATTCCATCTCAAAAAAATAAATTAAAAAGAATCGGCCAAAAGATGTTCCCTCTCATCTGTCTGACATTCCTGTTAAAAACAAACGAATAAATTAAGGATGTTCCCATCCTCTGTCACACCTTTTTTTAAGAATCTTTTCTCCATCTTATTTCTCATCTTAGAACAACAAGCTCACCCTCTTCCGCCAGCTGCAGCAGATGACATACAGCCTGATTGAGTGGCGGTCCCAGATCCTGTCTGGTACGCTCCCCAAGGACGAACTGGCAGAGCTCAAGAAGAAAGTCACAGCCAAAATTGATCATGGGAACAGGTAGGTAAACCAGGGATGACTTTTCACTGAAAACCTGGCAAACAGTGGGCACGTTCAAGCTAATGACACTGTTTGCAGCAGACTTTTGATCTTAGAGTTGCCAAAGACTAATGCTTACTGCTCTCATTTTGTCTTTGAAGACATTTAATTTTGTTGAAAAAAATGTTACAATTCCCTCCATGGCCAGACTCCGGGATGTCTGATCCCATGGAGGTCACAGATGACCAGGAAAGATGGGGCTTGGATTGAGGCTGCTCCACTCCAAATAAAGAAAACAAAAACAAAAAACCTGGCTAGGCACAGTGGCTCACACCTATAATCCCAGTACTTTGCGAGGATGAGGCTTGAGGAACACTTGAGCCCAGTAGTTTGAGACCAGCCCAGGTAACATAGCGAGGCCGCATCTCTACAATAAATATTTGAAAATTGGCTGGGTGTGGTGGCGCACACCTGTCATCCCACCTACTCGGGAGGCTAAGGTAGGAGGATCACTTGAGCCTGGAGGTTCAAGGCTGCAGTGAGCCATGATTGCATGCCTACACTCCAGCCTGGGCAACAGAGTGAGTCCCTGTCTCACAAACTAAACTAAACTAAAAATACCCTGAAAATGACCAAGCCTCTGAAGTTGTCATTTTCAGATACTTGGGACTGTATCTATTTTTGTTCTTAACAGTGGATTCTAAATCAATACCAGACTGATTCTCTTTCTTTCTGTTCATCTCCCCCTAACCAGGACCATTGTCTACAAAGTATGAAAAGCAGACTTGCAGGAGTAGTAAAACATGTTTGTAGCCTGCTGATCATGTCTACAATCACCTCTACAGAGTTAATCACTTCATTAATCTTCTGATTAACTCAGGCACATATGCAGGCTGCAGATATCACTGCCTTCAGGAAAATGAGAAATTCAGTCATATATCCAAATCGATGGTGGCCTGGGATTTTTGCCTCCTAACCAGCTCTTTTTTAAAAGGCAGAAGTGGTTCCTTGGTTAGTTGTTATTGGTGACTCTTTTGGAATCTAGTTTCATTCTAAATTTCTTCAACTTATGCATATGTGATTTTTTTCCTCTTCCTCTACCCTGCTTTTCCAATCTCAGAATTCTTGGATATCCCTCAGAGACCTATTAAAATACAGATCATTATCCCACTTATTTAAATGTCATAGACTGTGACAACTATATCCTGAAGTAGCTGAAGTGAACATGCCATGCAAGATTCAGATTCAACCAGTATTTAGGAAACACCTTCTATGTACATTTCATATCCATTACTTGATTATAATCTTAAAACATAGGGTTGAGGTAGCTGTTACTATTTGCATCTTATGGATAAAGAAACAGACCAAGTGAGCTTAAGTGATTTACTTCTTAGTCACATAGATAATAAATGGGAAAGGTTCAATTTGAATCCAAGACTTTTTTCACCATATCTAATGCTGCCTTCTTAGGGTTAGGAATTAATAGTACCCTCCCCTACGACTTGAACACCCAGAAGACCATACCCACAGTGGCTGCACTGCCAGGCTTGCGGTGTCAGAGGACTTATTAAAAGGCCAATTAGGCCAGGTGAGGTTACTCATGCCTGTAATCCCATCACTTTCGGAGGCTGAGGTGGGCAGATCACCAGAGGTCAGGAGTTCGAGACCAACCTGGCCAACATGACGAAAACCCATCTCTACTGAAAGTATAAAAATTAGCTGGGCATGGTGGCATATGTCTGTAATCCCACCTACTTAGGAGGCTGAGGCACAAGAATCGCTGGACCTCAGGAGATGGAGGTTGCAGTGAGCCAAGATCACGGCACTGCACTCCAGCCTGGGTGACAGTGAGACTCCTTCTCAAATAAATAAATAAATAAATGGCCAATTTGCTGGGATAAGGCAGCTCTCCATTGCACATAGAACACTTCTGTCATTTGGTGTGTTGCCATGACATTGGCCTGGAGGTCCTGTGATCTCTGGCACAGGATGTTCACACCCCACAAACAGCAGAACATGACTTCTTTCCCATTCCAGCTCTTGGAAGTAGCTCAGGAAATGGAGCTGCTGTGTCAGTGCCTTCCTGATCCAGTCTCTGAGCAGCCAGCATGGCCATCGTTCATGAGTCTGGGTGGCCTGTGGGTCTGGCTGCCATGGAAAGGAACCTGCCAGATCAAATCAGTTGATGGAGATGCTGTAAAACAGGGAGGAGGGAGAGGAGGCATTTTTGCTTTCTTCCCAAAGACTTGGCACATTTCAGTGTTATCCCTGAGTAGTCTTGCTCTTTGGTGCCGGGAATGCATGCTGGGTATTCGGATAGCAATATCCTATTCCACCACAGTCCTCAACTTCTTGAGCCTAAGCAAAATTTTTTTCTACTTCTGTGTGCACTTTGGGCACAAAAGCCTTGAGGGGAGAGATTGCACCCACGATGTGGCCCTTGGTATTCCCAAGAACACGCAGAGCTACAACTTCACTCACAGCCAGGTGTTTGTTTCTACCAGTTGCTGCAGTAAGAGCTGTATTAGTCCATTCTCACACTGCTATAAAGAAATACCTGAGACTGGGTAATTTATAAGAAAAGAGGTTTAATTGACTCATAGTTCTGCTGGCTGCACAGGCAGCATACCAGCTTCTGCCTTTGGGGAGGCCTCAGGAAACTTACAATCATAGCAGAAGGGGAAGCAGGCACATCTTACATGGCCAGAGCAGGAGCAAGAGAGATCAGCCAGATCTCATGAGAACTCTGTCACAAGAACAGCACCAAAGGGATGGTGTTAAACCGTTTATGAAGGATCCACCCCCATGATCCAGTCACCTCCCACCAGGCCCCACTTCCAACACTGGGGCGAATGTGAGATTTGGGTGGGAACATAAATCCAAACCATATCAAGAGCTAACATTTATGCTTAAGCTGAGAGCTTACTGTATGCTACATATTATATTAGGTGCCGTACATGCATTATCTTATTAAATTCTCACAACAGGGCCAGGTGCAATGGCTTATGCCTATAATCCCAGCACTTTGGGAGACTGAAGTGGGAGGCTCACTTGAAGCCAGGAGTTCATGACTAACCTGGGTAACAGCGAGACCTCATCTCTACAATTTTTTTTTTTTTTTAATTAGCTAAGCATGGTGATGTAAACCTGTAGTTCCAGCTACTTGGGAGGCTGAGACAGGGATTGCTTGAGGCCAGGAGTTTAAGGCTGTCTCTAAAAAAATAAAAATAAATAAATTCTCACAACAACCTCGAAGGGTGAGGAATATATACAGATGAAGAAACCAAAGTTTTGCAGAGTTGAGTAAATTCTCCAGGGTCATAATGGTAGCAAGTATTCAAGCCAAGATTCAAATCCTGGTCTAAATGACACCAGAGCCCATGCTCTGAGTATGAGATAGCAGCAAGCCAGGACTTACTTCACTTGTCTCCTTTATGACCATCTTGAATTAAGGAAATCAAGGCAAGCCCTCAAGTAATTGTTCATTAGTCCTTCATAGCAATGTAATAGACAGTGAGACCACGCCCACTTGGTCTGTTTCTTTACTCATATCATGGAAATAATAACAATTACCTCCACCGTACCTCATGGTGTTACGATCTGTCAATGTATGTGAAGTGTATATAGGAGGTATGTATGTATGTATGTATTTATTGTTTCAGACACGGTCTTGCTTTCTCACACAGGCTAGAGTGCGGTGGTGCAACATTGGCTCATTGCAGCCTCAACTTCCTGGGCTCAAGCAATCCTCACACCTCAGCCCCCCAAGTAGTTGGGACTACAGGCATGTGCCACTACACCTGGTTAATTTTTGTATTTTTAGCAGAGATAGGGTTTCAACATGTTGCCCAGGCTGGTCTTGACCTCCTGGTCTCAAGTAATCCGCCTGCCTCGGCCTCCCAAAGTTCTAGGATTACAGATGTGAGCCACGGCACCTGGCCAAAGGAGGTGTTTATTAAACACAGGTTGAATCTTAATTTTGTATGCTGTATTTTCTTCATTTCATAGTTCCTCTTCATAATAACAGAAGATTACAGGCAAGAAGCATTGGCCAGAGGAATTTAGTCAGAATCAGTGCCAATTTTACTTTTCTCTTGAGGATCTATGGACCATATTTGCATATCCTTCTATGACTTTGGCTCACGTCATCTAGTGAGTTTTGTAACAGTGTTGAAAGGTGGCAGAAGCTGAAATGAGAAAAGTCAGTGAGCTGTGCTTCCCTTGGCTTGTCCAGCATCTCCCTTTCTAACTATGGATCCTCTGGGCTCCTTGATGAGGACTCCTCAGTAAAAAGTCTGCCCCTGGTGAGGAGAACCAGCTGACTACTCCTTTCTCTCCAGAATGCTGGGGTTAGATCTGGTGGTGCGAGATGACAACGGGAACATCCTAGACCCCGACGAAACCAGCACCGTTGCCCTCTTCAAGGCCCATGAGGTGGCCTCCAAAAGGATTGAGGAGAAGATCCAAGAAGAGAAGGTACAATTCCTCAAATGTGAAATTCTGCCCACTGAGGTTCCATTTTTGCCTTGATTTTTAATGAAAGAAAGGGAAATCATTGAGAACAAAACTAGTTCTGTAGTTTGGTCCCCATTTTAAAAGTGAAACAGCAGAAAGGATGAGGCAGGTACATATATATATATATATATGTTCTGATATGGAAAGATCACAAAGATACGTATTAAGTGAAAAGATCAGGATCCATAACGGTATATATAAAAATGCTGTTATTTGTGTTTCAAAAAAATGTATGTAAATCTATGCTTCCATATACATAGACTAACTCTGAAATAATAGACAAGAAATAATTATTAATGGATGTCCTCTGGGAAGGAAAACTGGATGGGAGGGAGACTTTTTAAATGTGTAATCTCTTGCATTCATTGCATATATTGCAATTATAAATAAATAGTATTTATTTATCTATATTTATTTATTTATTTATTTTTGAGGTAGAGTTTCACTCTTGTTGCCCAGGCTGGAGTGCAGTGGCACTATCTTGGCTCACCGCAACCTCTGCCTCTCAGGTTCAAACGATTCTTCTGCCTCAGCCTCCCGAGAAGCTGGGACTACAGGCGCCCACAACCACGCCCGGCTAATTTGTTTGTTTGTTTGTTTGTTTTTTTTATGGAGTCTTGCTCTGTCACCCAGGCTGGAGTGCAGTGGCCAGATCTTGGCTCACTGCAACCTCTGCCTCCAGGGTTCAAGCTATTCTCCTGCATCAGCCTTCCGAGTAACTGGGATTACAGACACCCACCACCACGCCCACGCTCAGCTAATTTTTGTATTTTTTAGTAGAGATGGGGTTTCACCATGTTGGCCAGGCTAGTCTCAAACTCCTGACCTTGTGATCCACCCGCCTCCGCCTCCCAAAGTGCTGGGATTACAGGTGTGAGCCACCAAGCCTGGCCAATTTTTGTATGTTTAATAGAGACGGGGTTTCACCATGTTGGTCGGGCCAGTCTCAAACTCCTGACCTCAGGTGATCCATCCTCCTCAACCTCCCAAAGTGCTGGGATTACAGGCATGATCCACTGCACCCAGGCTAAAATAAATAATATTTTAAAATAAAGTGTTTGAAAGGCTTTGAAAGTAATAATTAGACATTAAAGAAAAATTAGAATCAGTGCATGGTGGCTCATGCCAGTAATCCTAGCCCTTTGGGAGGCCAAGGTAGGTGGATCATTTGAGGCCAGGAGTTCAAGACCAACTGGGCAACAGAGCAACATAGTGAGACCCCATGTCTACAAAAATTTTTTTAAAAAATTAGCTGGGCATGGTAGTGCATGACTGTAGTCCCAGCTACCCAGGAAGCTGAGGCAGGAGGATCACTTGAGGCTAGGAATTTGAGGCTATAGTGAACTATAATCATACCACTGCACTCCAGCCTGGGCAACAAAGCAAGAGAGGCTGAGGCAGGAGAATGGCGTGAATCCGGGAGGCGGAGCTTGCAGTGAGCCAAGATCACGCCACTGCACTCCAGCCTGGGCGACAGAGTGAGACTCCGTCTCAAAAAAAAAAAAAAGTTATTCATATTTTGATTTCTCAGACCCAAACATATTGAAATTTTGCCATATGTTTTTCTTTCAGTCTTTCTGTTCTGATGAGTAAAGATTTGTGTCAGTTTTCTTTGGTTTGTTGGTTTGTAGTGTTTACTTCTTTAGCATGGTCATGATAATACTTGTGTTGTGAATCCAGTGGCAAGCCATGTCTGAAGGTAAAGCCTTTCCAGTGGAATATTTTGTTTTTAATGAGAGTTATTTCTGTATCCAGGATAATGGATCATGATGTTCATGCTTTTGAGCTTCATTCAGAAGCTACTGTGTAAGACAAGCACTTCTTGGAGCTACCAAAACCCTGGAATTATCCCTTTTAGACAGCAATTCTTTTAATGTCTTGGGTTCAAGGCCCTGAACAGGATAGTCTTGATCACTGAAATTATAATGATTATATTTTGCTCACTGCATTTGTCTGCTTACATACACTTTTTCTTAGCAAATGCATTTCCTCTTGGATGTTATCTGACTGTGTTTTGTTTTTTATTTATTGATTAATCAACTGATTGATTGAGACAGGGTCTCACTTGGTTGCCCAGGCTGGAGTTCAGTGACTCCATCCTAGCTCACTCACTGCAGCCTCTTCTGTTCCCACGTGGCCGGGACTACAGGCACAGCTAATTTTTAAAACAAAATTTTTTAGGGACAGAGACTTGCTGTGTTGCCCAGGCTGGTCTCAAACTCCTCTAGTAGCACTGGGATTACAGGAATGAGCCACTGTGCCCAGGCTGCCTGCCATTTGCAGGCTAATATATATATATATATTTTTTTTTTTTTGCCAACATTTCCCATTTGCCAAAATCAAAATGTTTTTCTCTGTTCCATCTTTGTTCAGTCAATCCTGCAGAACCTCGACTCGCGGGGCCAGTCCATCTTCAGTACCATCCACACCTATGGCCTCTATGTGAACTTCAAGAACTTTGTCTGCAACATCGGGGAAGATGCAGAGTTGTTTATGGCCCTCTATGACCCAGACCAGTCTACTTTTATCAGGTAGCAGAGACCCAGATCCCCTGCTGCTGACCTAGCAAAGATACCCAGCCTTCCCCGACCCCTACCCGGGCAGCTCTTTGCCAGATTTGAGAAGAGAAAATAGGGAAGCAGGGAAGATTTCTAAGCAGTAGAATGTAAAATCATATGGGCTGTGAAGCCTTCATATGTCACTACTGGAACAATGTGGCCAGTTCGTATACTCCCTGGGATTTAGAGATCACATAAAACTCATTAGGACTTGGAGATGGGAACAAAGAATTCAAGATGCTGCATGGGAAGGTGAGGGAGGGATAAATAGGCAGAGCACAGAGGATTTTTAGAGCAACGACACTATTCTGTATGATGCTATGGTGGTGGATACATGCCATTATGAATTTGTGTAAATGCACAGGACGTTGGACCCAAGAGGGAACCCTTATGTAAACTGTGGACTTTGGGTAAATGATATGTCAATGTAGCTTCATCAGTTTTAACTAATGTTACTACTCTGGTCAGGAGAATGTTGATAGCAAAGGAAGTTGTGTCTGAGGGGAGAGAATATGTTATGGGACTCTGTTTTCAGCTCAACTTTGCTGCAAAGCCAAAACTGCTCTAAGAAAATAATGTCTATTAAGAAAAAACTTTTTTAAGACTCTAAGGAGTGCAGTGGGCACTGTTCAGCTCTACAGTGGCACTACTGTTTATCAGCTAAGAAAATGGAGAATTTATTTTTGAGAAGATAGTTAAAAGTAATTGCTTACAATTGTTTCTTTAAACTATATATATATTTTAATGTCATAATGTGAATTACAGGGGATAGATTTGGAATGACTGTTATTAAATTCTTTTTTTATTTTTTATTTTTTGAGACGGAATTTAGCTCTTGTCTTCCAGGCTGGAGTGCAATGGCACGATCTCAGCTCATTGTAACCTCCGCCTCCCAGGTCCAAGTGATTCTCCAGCCTCAGCCTCCCAAGTAGCTGGGATTACAGGCACCTGCCACCATGCCCCGCGAATTTTTGTATTTTTAGTAGAGACGGGGTTTCACCATATTGGCCAGCCTGGTCTCGAACTCCTGACCTCAGGCGATCCACCCGCTTTGGCCTCCCAAAGTGCTGGGAATACAGGCATGAGCCACTGTGCCCCACCTAAAATTAAATTATTAATTCAGCAAAGCTGAAACTTCTATTCAAAGATTTTGAGATGGAAGGACAACCCGGACTACAGCATCCCATAAGCTGTACCGTGTGTGTGCCCATCAGGAGCAGTGGGTGTCCTGTATCTGTGCGGGGCATGCCTTGCAGAGCCACAGCAGGGACGCTTCTCTAATGCCAGGACACCCGGTGGTGGCCATCTGTGTGGTCCCAGTTCCCAACTCAGCTCTTTTCACACTGGCCTGTTGAATTTCACTGAGCATTTCTGGCCCTTCCTCCTTCCCTTGTAAGTCTGTTAGCCTCTCATTAAGAGTAATTTGTTTTCCTTTGCCAGTGAGAACTATCTAATTCGTTGGGGCAGTAACGGGATGCCTAAGGAAATAGAGAAGCTCAATAACCTCCAAGCAGTGTTTACTGTAAGTCCTCCCTTCTGTTTAATCATTCTCTTTGTTTGTGGTATGAACATATTCACATAATGAATATGTGGGAAACATACAAAATGAAAAGGTTAAAGGAAAAATCATCAATCCCCCAGCAGGAATAACCCACCCATTTATTCAACATGTACTTCAATGCCAGGCACTGATTTAGACACTTGAGATATATCCATGAAAAATCAGGGGGAAAAAGCAGTTTTTGTCCTGATGGGTAAGACAGATAATAAACGATAATCAATCCAGGCACACGGACCCAGGCCTGTAATTCCAGCACTTTGGGAGGCTGAGGTGGGAGGATCATGTGAGCTCAGGAGTTTGAGACCAGTCTGTGCAACATGGTAAAACCCTGTCGCTACTAAAGAATTTAAAAAAGGAAAAATGACCTCAAAGTAGAAGAGGAGTGATGCTGCCAGTTCGGATATGCCAAAGAGAAGCGTGCTTCCTTTAAGTGAAAAGGTAAAACTTTATAAGTATGTATGTATAGGAAAAAGCAGCACATATAGAGTTCGGTACTGTCTTTGGTTTCAGGTATCCACCGGGGGTCTCGGAGCATATTCATCACAGACAAGGGGGGACTACTCTGTCAATGCGCCACAGTACATGTAACTAGTCACCTGGAGTCTTTATTTTTCCATTAACAGAAGCCTTGCAGACCTAGAGTAGAAATGCAGGGTGGACGTTATCATTGATGGATATCTTGGAGACCTGAGTTAACTAAATTACAGAGGCTGGATTTGGAATGATTATGTTAAAAGTGATTCTTGCTTTGGTAAAGAGAGCTTGGGCAGCTGTTTCATATAACCAATTTGAGATGTGATTAATTTTTTTTCTGAAGTTGAATTGAATGAGAGATATCAGCTCATTCCTGGGTTTACTCACCCATCCTTAAGAATACAAATAATGGCCGGGCGTGGTGGCTCATGTCTATAATCCCAGTACTTTGGGAGGCCGAGGCAGCTGGATGCCTTGAGCCCAGACGTTCAAAGCCAGCTTTGATAACATAGGGAGACCTTATCAAAAAAAAAAAAAAAAAAAAAGCAGACAAGTGTAAAACCCTAGCTACAAGAGAAATAGATATTTCATTGACACTTCTGTCATGATTCAGTATACACTGATAAGCTCTCAATGGAGACCTCTCATAAATCAGGTGAATAATCCCATAAAGCAATGCCTGTCTTATAGTTGCCTCACGGGCTTGTTTTGAAGAGGAAATGAAATGTCACAGACTTGTGTGGATACCCAGTAAATGTCAATGTTACACAAGTTTTTACTTCATTTGATGCTGAAATGCATCCTGTACTGAGATACATTCAAGAAGGCTATACAGTCGCAATGATGAGGGCCCTGCTTTTTCAATACCCTGCTTAAGCTGATGAACTGGAGACTTCCGACGGACTATGATCTGATTTGTAAATTTGAAGTAGGAACCGGGGAACAAAAAAGCACTTGTTTACAAGCACAAAGTCATGTTCTCTGATGCCATAATAGCTCTTGCATGGAGATGGGGAAGAAGAGAGTCATTCTGGTATTTCAGCATTGAGAAATAAGGTCTGAACAGGATTTTGTTGTAGAGGGTAAAGAGAAAAGAGACACGGGGGACAGAGTGGTCCAGCCCTACCTCCTCTTGCACTTTCTCTGCCCCTTTAGGACCTCAGCAGCATGGACCTCATCCGGCCCCGTGTCAGCCTCGTGTGCCAGATTGTCCGCGTGGGCCACATGGAGCTGAAGGAAGGCAAGAAGCACACCTGTGGACTCCGAAGACCTTTTGGAGTGGCAGGTACAAGAGAGACCCAGAGACAAATGTGAAATAGTGCAGTGCTATGGAAAATAGCATGGCAATTTCTCAAAAATTAAACATGGAACTAGCAGATGATCCAGCTGCCCTGCTTCAAAACAATCAGAAGCAAGGTCTGGAGGAGATATTTGTACACCCATGTTTGTAGCAGTATTATTCACAATATGCAAAAGGTGGAAGTAACCTAGGTGTCCACCAGTGCATAAATGGACAAAGAAACTGTGGTGTGTACGCACAATGGAATATTACTCAAACAGGAAGGGAATTCTGACACATGCTACATACAGCGTAAATGAACCTTGAGGACTTTACACTAAGTAAATAAGCCAGACACAAAAGACAAATATTGTATGATCCCACCTATGTGAGGCACCTAGAGTAGTCAAATTCGTAGAGACAGCATAGAGTGGTGAGTGCCAGGGGCTAGAGGGGGGGAATGGGGAATTAGTGTTTAATGGGTATTGAGTTTCCATTTGGGAAGATGAAAAAGTTCTAGAGATAGAAGGTGATGATGGTTGCACAATAATGTGAATACACTTAATACCACTGAACTGTATACTTTAAAATGGGCAAGATGGTACATTTTATGTTATGTGTGTTTTACCACAATTTTGAAAACAGAGGGAGGGAAGGAGGAAAGGAGGAAGAAAGGTGGGAAGAAGGCCCAGAGATAGTAAGAGATGGATCACGTTGTCGTCATCAGTATCAGACACGCAGCATTTACTGCCTGGCACTGCCCGTTTTCTTTGCATGGTTTCTGTGTCCTCACCTAGCCCACGCTCCCTCCTTTCTTTCCCCCTTAGTGCCCAACACTGTGTCTTATACACAGTAGAACCTAAGTTGTGACTATTGGAATCCTCCCTGTCTGGGTCTGCATATTGATTTTAGTGGAATAAAATACTCGCTGGGAAGTGGTTTGCCTGTCTAGGAAATTAACTCTTCGAAGACAATGTTGTGTTTGTTTCTAAATGCTTTCAGAGAGGCTCCTTGGCTTACATCAAACCCCAGAACCTGCCAAAAAGGCCAGCATCTTCCTCTGTAGTTTGTTCAATTGAGGAAATACAGTTTGGGCCTTACATTGACATTTTGATTGCTCATAGATCGAAAACGATCAAGGAAATGTCACAATTCTGCTCCTGGACCTTTGGTTCCAGACTTACTAAAAAGTAACCTGATGTTAAATTTCTCAAGAATTTAGCAACTCGGGCAGGGCACGATGGCTAATGCCTGTAATCCCAGCAGTTTGGGAGGCTGAGGCGGGCGGATCACCTGAGGTCGGGAGTTCAAGAACAGCCTGGCCAACATGGTGAAACTCTGTCTATACTAAAAAAATACAAAAGTTACCCAGGCATGGTGGCATGCGCTGTAGTAGTCCCAGCTACTTGGGAGGCTGAGGCAGGAGAATTGCTTGAACAGGGGAGGTGGAGGTCGCAGTGAGCCAAGATTGCGCCACTGCGCTCCAACCTAAGTAAAAGAGCAAGACTTCATCTTTAAAAGAAAAGGAGAAGAATCTAGCAACTCGATCTTGTAGAGTTTTGAAAGTGGGTAGTCTGCAAAATTGATCCAGTAAAACCCAGACCCCTTCCTCAGCACCTCATGAGTCACTATTTTGCTGGACTGGGTATACTGGGAATCACCATTGGCAAAGAAATCTAAAAAAAAGTCCCTGCTTGGTACCTTTCTTCCTCCAGTGTTTTATGTTTGCTGATCCTGTCCTTTTCCATAGTAACTTACTGAGGCATGAAGCAATTAGTTTCTTTAATGAAGTTTGTCTTTTTCCTAGTGATGGATATTACTGATATCATACATGGGAAGGTGGATGATGAAGAAAAGCAGCATTTTATTCCCTTTCAGCAGTAAGTACTTTGGCATGTGTCCCAGATGACTTGAGACCTGGATTAGCCATTCAATTGTGTGTTAACACAGAAACAGGTGCTAGAAACCATTTTCTCAGAGAAGGAAGGATTCTAAGCTGCAAGATTGTCAGATAGGAGCTGAACAGAAAAGGACTTTGTTCAAAGTCCTTGATGTTGGACTCCCTTTGAAGAGGGTAAACTGAACTTCCCTGATTCTATAGAAAGGACCAAAGGAATAGAATAGGGCAAGTATCCGTCTGCACTGGAATGCAGAGAGTGGTACCGTCCTTGTGTCACCAGTGCCAAAGTATATGTGCAGTCTATTGCATGAAACAGGCATCATGGAAGACACAGAATCATGTGGGCTAGCATAGGGCTTCTCAGACTACATCATGCATATGAATCAGGGGAGCTTGTTAGGCTGCAGGGGAGTTCTGCCTCTGACAAGCTCCCAGGTGATGCTGATGTAGCTGGTCTGAGGGCCACACTGTCTGAAGCAAGGGATTAGGAGATGAGAGAGTGAAGGGCTGACCCACCCATGGGCTGGCATTCCTGCATGTCAGGGGAAAGCCATCCTGGGAGTGTGTGAAAGGATCCCTGCAGAGCTTCTCTAAGGCCCTCCATATTGAGCTGCAGGAGCTGGAGCCATGGGTAGGCCATTGAGGAGCTGTTGGGAGCAGATTCAAGCCATGTCACTCTGAAGAAGTGCAAGTGTGAACGTCGTGACCTGCTCCAGCACCTGCTTAGACAGTGTAGGCCTAGCGGAGGCCGAGAGCATTGCCAGGACCAACTCCCACCAGGGGCCATTGTGCCAGTCAGAGGGCATCATCTCAGTTCACTTGCGGCTGCCACTGCAGACAAGTAGAACAAACTGAGAATTCCACAAACCAGCCAGAATCATATATTTGTTTACAAATGATATCACAAATTAGTGGAGAAAGATACGATGCAAAAAAAATTTTTTTTGGAGAAAGTTAGCCATTTAAGATTAGATTCTAGTCTCACAACTTACGCCAGTGTAAATTTTAGATGATTAAACATACAACTATAAGAGCTAGAATCTTAAAATGTTAGCAGGAAAATAGAAGTTTTATATGGTAGTAATGAGAAGGAGGCCATTTTAAAGATTCAGCCAAAAAAAGAAAAATTGATAGATTTAACCACCCAAAAATTGTAAAGAACTTATACATATAAAAAAATCCATACAATCTTTGCAGTGTGTTTGAGAAAGGATGAGTATTTGTAATATATAAAAAACTAATAGAAATTAATAAGGACACGAAGGGAATACACACACACACAGAGAAATGGCGTTGTACATTTATTGAGGATGAGTGAAATGCAAATTGAAACATCAAGGTTTAGTTTTTATCTTGACCACATTTTAGTGTTTAGGTAGATATAAAGAGACATACATTACTTATAGGAATATAAATTGTTACAATGCATTAAAAGCCTTAAAATTTAGATATTTTGAAAAATATATTCCATGATTAACAGTGATTATTTCTGTTGATGTAACTCTTGGTGATTTTGCCTCTGTTTTTGTTTTCCTGTTGTCTTTTTTTTATACAAAAATATAGATTATATGTAATATATAAAATATAAAAATTTTAATCTTTCAATGTTAAGTCCACACCTTTGGACCAGTTTCTAAACATAATAGTACAAATAGCTCATGCTCAGTAGTACTTATCTCTTTTATCCAGAGGCTACTATGAATTATTTTTAAAATATGGCCATTGCACTTCATCCTGAGTGACAGAGCCATACCCTGTCTTAGATAAAATATAAAGTAAAAATAGATAAAATAAAAGAATTAAAAAATAAAATGCACTTACCTTGTATGCTACCACCTATATATTGACCTTCCAAGGCGGGACAAATATTTTATGTAGCACAGTGCTGAAGTTAATTATGTGATAACTTTCATCTCCATGAATGCTGCTCTTGTTTTGTGTATAATATAAAACACTGTATGCACACACCTATATAAATATGTATTATATAATATATAAATATGTTTAAGTATATTTAATAAATATGTTGAATTTAATACAATGTTAATTTGTTAATTACATTTATAGATATGTTAAATACAATCATACATCACTTCATGGCAGGGATATGTTCTGAGAAACATGTCGCTAGGCTCTCTTGTCATTGTGTAGACACCACAGAGTGCACTTACACCCGGAATGTATGGACTACTACACACCTAGGCTGTATGGTATAGCCTATTGCTCTTAGACTGTAAACCTGTCCAGCATGCTACTGTGCTGAATACTGCAGGCAATTGTAACACAGTGCTATTTGTGTCTTTAAACGTATTTAAACATAGAAAAGGTAATGAGTTGTGCTGAGATGTTAAAACAGCTATAACATCACTAGGCAATAGGAATGTTTCAGCTCCATTAATAATCTTTTTTTTGAGATGGAGATTCGCTCTTGTTGGCCAGACTGGAGTATGGTGGCGTGACCTCTGCTCACTGCAACCTCACCTCCTGGGTTCAAGCAAATCTCCTGCCTCAGCCTCCCGAGTAGCTGAGATTACAGGGGCATGCCATTACACCTGGCTAATTTTTCTATTTTTAGTAGAGACGGGGTTTCACCATGTTGGTCAGGCTCATGTCGAACTCCTGACCTCAGGTGATCCACCTGCCTCGGCCTCCCAAGGTGCTGGGATTACAGGTGTGAGCCATCATGCCTGGTCAGCTCCCTTATAATCTTATGGGACCACGGTCATCTATGCAGTCTGTCCTTGACTGAAACATTGTTAGGCATATGACTGTATATTGAATAAATATAAATATATATATAATACTTACTAGATATAAATGCTGTACCATATATATTATAGTACTATGAATGTGTTATATTTGTATTTAAAATTATATGTACGTAATAGGAGTGGCCTTCATGGATATGAAAGGTGTCTGAAACAGTCATCTGTATATTTGCTGGTGGTGATGTGCCTCCTGCTTAATTTCTGAACCAGCTTTCCTCCAGCAACCATATCACAATACTTAGACCTGAGATTGTCCCCACTGCATAATCCACACTTTGAGTCCATGACGAACCCTGCCTTAATTTGATTACTGCTCACTGTGCCGCCAACAGCCACAGTGAAGTATTTACGATGTAGACTGCAGCCTCTGGCATTGAATGCCTAAGATTTACGGCAAGCACTGCCATAACCTACTTCAAAAACTTTACAGTGTTTTCCAGTGGGAGAGTGTGGTATGTGTATTCTGCACGTCCATTTAGAGAGAGACATTTGTAAAAAACAGGAACTCAAGACTATAGCAATCCCATTTGCCCGTCACATATTGCAGCGTGTTTTATTGTCAGGGTGCAGGGAACCCTGTGGAGAAAACTGGCCTACATGCAGCGGACAGAGGAGACAGGAGACTGTTGTACTACTGCCCGCTGAGGTGCAGTTGCTGATCGTGCTTCTGCCTTCAGTAGAATGGGGGCTGTGTTTGGTTCTTTGATGGCCCTTTATGAGCCACAGCCTGATAAGGTCACTCAAGTGGAGTTTGTTTGGCAGCACTCATGCCAAGATCTAGCTTGTCATCACATAGAAATCTGAGAACATCTGCCAGACACCAGGCATATACACCGTGCTCATACATAGGGGGTTGACACTAGACAGAAGCCTTAACAGGCATGGGATCCTAGACCATCTCTTACAGATGGAGAAACTGAGGCCCAAAGGGAGCCTCTTGCAGAGCTCACTATCAAATAGAAGTAGACCTGGGGGCTCCTGCCCCTCCTGTGGGTGCTCTGTCTTCAATTCTATTGCAGTAGTCTCTTCTGCCTCTGACAGAGCACGGAGCTTTGCCTCTGATTTTAGTTGCTAACCTTTTGCCACCAGTTAAGTGTCCTCTTGGGGTTTTTTTCCTCTCTCTTTGCCTCAAGTCATTTCCAAGGTGAATTTAGTATTTAAGATAGACACAAAATGGAAAACTAAGGAAAGATAGAATAGGGGTATTTAGTGTTGATATTTCCAAATTATTCCCATGTGACTCACCATTATCTGAGGTTGTGCTGCAGAGACTTCCTTTCTCCCCCTCCCACCTTACCTCTTATTTCTCTTTTCCAAGAATTGCGATGGAAACCTACATCCGCCAGCGGCAGCTCATCATGTCACCTTTGATAACATCACATGTGACTGGGGAGAATGAGCCACTCACTTCAGTCTTGAATAAAGTGATTGCGGCAAAGGAAGTGAATCACAAAGGGCAAGGTACAGTCCAGTGCCAGAGCTGGGAGGGACTCTGCTGAGGGTGGGGGACATTCACAGCTGGGTCCTTGGACTCCTGCCCTTTATTATCTTTCTCTGATACAAAACAGCCTCTGCTGGGGACCTCAGGCTTCCTACCACAGGCTTTTAAGACTGAACTGCATTGAAATGCACCCAGCAGTGATTTGATCACAGTTGTGTTTTGTAAATTCTGTGGAACAAATTTTTATCCCATGAGTCTTTACTCTTTATTCATTTATTTATTTATTTATTTTGAGACGGTCTCATGTTGTCACCCAGGCTGGAGTGCAGTTGCGTGGTCTTGGCTCACTGCAGTCTCCACTTCCTGGGCTCAAGCAATCCTCCTACCTCAGCCTCCCAAGTAGCTGGGACTACAGGCAAGCACCACCATGCTCAGCTAATTTTTTAATTTTTTGTAGAGATGGGATCTTACTATATTGCCCAGGCTGGTCTCAACTTCTGGCCTCAAGTGATCCTCCCACCTTGGCCTCCCAAATCCCTGGAACTATAGGCATGAGCCACCGCTCCTGGCCTCCACATTTTTGTCTACCCTTCATTCCCAATGCCGACCCTAGATAATATTTATGCTGTATTCTGCATAAGTTTATCCCATCACATTTTTTAAAACTGAGAGGAAGGAAACCAAAGTAATACAGATGAATATGTATTAATATAAAATAATGTAAAAATTTCAGTTTTCAGTATCTCCATATCATGCTTTGTTGATAGAGTTTTAACTAAGAGAAGTTCTGCTTATTGAAACTGCATTTTGAATCAAGTAAGGAAAAGCAATTTTAAGACTCAAATACCAAGGTGATGACCATATTTGTAAAATTTCAAACATTGAATACTTTGATTTTCCTTAATATTTTATAAATCTTTCACCTTTTACTAAATATTTCCATGGAGAGGAACCACTCTGAGCTTTAACCAACTTTTTAAGACCTTGTGTTTGCAGAGCTTATGAAATTAGTTTTAAAAAATGAGGCAGCATTGTTGTCTGGGGTAATACCCGAGGATTTATTGTCCTATGCCCAGAAAATTAAGGACGTGGACACACACAAAGATTGAGTTTAGGAGTGGTGGTTTAATAGGCAAAAGAAAGAGAAAGGAGAATAGCTCTCTGTCTCTCGTGAGAGATAGGGGCTCCCAGATTTTATAGGCAGGCTTGAGGAGGTGGTGTCTGATTTCTGTAGGGCCTACAGATTGGTTGGACCAGGTGTGACATTTACATCGCATGCAGGGAAGACTGGTCACTCCACTCTAATCTTATGCAAATGGGCTTTCCACCTGGCTGGCGCCATGTTGTCTGCTTCTTACTGTACACGTGGCTGGCAAAGAGAAGGGACGATGGAGCCGCCATGTTGGACATGCCCAGCTCCAGGTAGCCGTTTCCTATTGGCACAACTGCTGGCATTCACCCATGTGAGCTTCCAGCTTGCTTGTCTATGTCTGCAGCTCGATTTTACAGGCTAATCTTTGTTGGAAAAGAAAATGATTTGGGGGCTGCTTTTCATTAATAGGAAAACTTTGCTGAGGATTTCCTTACCGTCACTATCTGTCTAAATAATTTATTAACTCCTATATCAAAAATATGTAGAGACTGGCCCGGGGGTGGCTCACGCCTGTAGTCCCAGCACTTTGGGAGGCCGAGGTGGGTGGATCACAAGATCAGGAATTGGAGACCCGTCTGAACAACATGGTGAAACCTTGTCTCTACTAAAAATACGAAAATTAACTGGGCATGGTGGCGGTTGGCTGTAATCCCAGCTACTTAGGAGTCTGAGGCAGGAGAATCACTTGAACCACAAAGTCAGAGATTGCAGCGAGCCGAGATTTTGCCACTACTCTCCAGTATGGCAACAGAGCGAGACTCCGTCTCAAAAAAAAAAAAAAAAAAAAAAAAAAAAAAAACTATAAAATAAA
>NC_037676.1:24028751-24062734 GCF_003255815.1 Theropithecus gelada
ATATATATATATATATATAGAGAGAGAGAGAGAGAGAGAGAGAGACTGAATTAGTCTGTACATATCAAAAATACAGAGACTGAATGACTTTTCTTCACTACCCTGTAACCGTCTTCCAAAATGGAAGCAATCAGAAAACATGTTATTTTCATAATATTTAGTTTCTTATGTACTTGCAATTATCCTGCATAGGAAAGACATGCAAGGAATCAATAAAGAATCTGAAAACAAATAACTAAATATATTTCTGTTTTTGTTTTTATTTTTTTGAGATGAAGTCTCACTCTGTCGCCCAGGCTGGAGTGCAATGGTGCAATCCCGGCTCACTGCAACTTCTGTCACCTGGGTTCCAATGATTCTCCAGACTCAGCCTCCCAAGTAGCTGGGATTACAGACACCTGTCATCACACCTGGCTAATTGTTCTATTTTTAGTAGAGACGGGCTTTTACTATGTTAGCCAGGCTGGTCTCGAACTCCTGAACTCAAGTGATCCTCCCACCTCAGTCTCCCAAAGTGCTGGGATTACAGGTGTAAGCCACTGTGCCTGGCCCTATTTCTGTTTTTTTTTAGAGCTCTTAACTAAGTATAATTTCAGCTGGAGTGGAAAACCCTTATACTAAACAGATTACCATGTACGTGTAATTTTTTTAACAAAACTGAAAAAAAGTCATTTCCATTCTTGCTACCTAACAGCAAAACAAGCACTTTTCATTTTTTTCTTTCTTTTTTTCCCAAATACCATACTTCATGCCAAACAAGCACTTTCCAAATGTTTTTATGCTCTTCACAAATACTTTTTTATGGCTGCATAATATTCTAGCATTTAGACTTAAGAAGAGGGAATCCCCTAGATAAACACTTAAGTGCTTTCTAATTTGTCGTTATTACACATATAAAAACCCGTACTCTGACTATCTTTATACATGAAGTCTTTTCCATGTTTAAGACTGTCTCCCCAAGAAAATTCCCAGAAGTTGGATTTCTAGATCACATGCTGGGAACAAGCCTACACCTGGAGATATAAATATTGCCAAATCGCTTGCCATAGATTTCTACCATGTGTGAGTGTTTATCTTACTGCACTCTTGGTTATGTTGCAAACTGATATTTAAAAATCATTAGGGCTGGGCGTGATGTCTCATGCCTGTAATCCCAGCACTTTGGGAGGCTGAGGCAGGTGGATTACTTGAGGTTAGGAGTTCGAGACCAGCCTGGCTAACATGGTGAAACCCCATCTCTACTAAAAGAAAAATATAATAATTAGCCAGTGTGTTGGTGCACACCTGTAATCCCAGCTACTGGGGAGGCTAAGACATGAGAATTGCTTGAACTCAGGAGTCAGAAGTTGCAGTGAGCTGAGATGATGCCACCGCATTCCGCCTGGGCAACAAAGTGAGACTCTGTCTCAAAGAAAGAAAAAAAAGAAAAATGGTTTGTTCTCAGAGGTTTAATAACTATACACTTCTTTTTCCTTTTAACATTCTGCCTTCTTTTCTATGTAATTCATTATTGGGAATTTATTTTAATGAAAATACAAGATGAGAAATTAAATTTTCTTAGGTAGCAAGAAAATAATCCCAGCATATTCATGTAATTATTGGATTTTTTTCATGATTTGTTATGCCTCTTTTGCCATATATTAAATTGCTATATACTATAGTATTTCATTGTTTCATGTATATGTCTTTTTTTTTTTTACCACCAGTATCACAGATCATTGTAGCTTTACCATATATTCTGGTATCTGGTAGGGCCTATCTTTACCCTTTTTTTCCCCCAAAGTTAGCATCTGTTCACATCTCTGTCGAATTCTCAAAGAGGTCATGTTGTGATTTTAATGGAAGTGTCATTAGAATTATAGGTCAACTGGGGGAGAATTTACATCTTTATAGTAAGATTGCGACTATACAATTTAAATGTTCTTCTCAACAGTTATGCATGTGTTATACAGATCATACAAAGAACTAAAAATTTATCTTTTATTTGTTTAAAGGACTTTGGGTATCCTTGAAGCTCTTGCCAGGTGACCTCACACAGGTTCAGAAGAATTTTTCACACTTGGTTGATAGATCAACAGCAATAGCCCGGAAGATGGGCTTTCCTGAAATCATACTGCCAGGTGAGCACTTTGCACGGCTCACCTGTTTGCTTCCTCCTGTGCAGCGATTGTTTCTTATTGGACGGTGGAGGCAACTTGGATCCAGAAGACTTGGTTGTTTACATTCATTGGTCCTGAGGCAACTGGGACACAAACAGAGACACCTGCAGTACTTAAGAAGCTACCCAGTGTGCAAGCCCAAGATAATGCTTTTAAACATAACTCAAATGGTCTTACTCTCTCTTTTACACAGACTCTTTCAGATAGCACAGGGTGCTCCGTTCAGGAGACTAATTGGCCTCATTTGTGTGTCCCTTTCTCGTTATGACGTCCCCAGCACGTGGGCGCCTTGCTCTCTCCATTCTCTGCAGCTCCAAAAGGGCTCTGGCTCTCCCTGTTCTTGTTGTGACGAGAATGTCAGCATTTTCCTGTTTCATCTTCTTTCTAGTGATCTGCATATGTGTGTGTTCTCTCGATTCGCTGATTTCACCCATTTAATTTTAATCTCCGTACTAAGAAAAGGGAATCAGTCCCTCAAATTTTATACATGTTGCTATAAACTAACTGATATGAATAGAAATTCTAGAAAAACAACCATGCCATGTTAGAAAAATTCTAGAAAACCAACTTATCTGTTGCACAAAAATCCAGGTTATTTTAGGCCAGGCATGGTGGCTCATGTCTGTAATCCCAGCACTTTGGGAGGCCGAGGCAGGCAGATCACTTGAGGTCAGGACTTTGAGTCCAGCCTGGCCAACATGGTAAAACCTGTCTCTATCAAAAATACAAAAATTAGCTGGGCATGATGGCAGGTGCCTGTAGTCCCAGCTACTCAGGAGGCCGAGGCATGAGAATCGCTTGAGCCCGAGAGGCAGAGCTTGCAGTGAGCTATGATTGCGCCACTGTACTCCAGCCTGGGTGACAGAGCAAGACTCTGTCTCAAAAAAAATAAAAATAAAAATAAAAAATTAGGTATTTTAAAGTAATACAAGATCTTATTTCTCCTTTGAGAAATTAAGGGGCAGTGATAACTTGTTGCTGCCTACACTCTCTACATGTAGTGAGTCTTAAATGAATATTTGTGGAATGAATGAATAAAAAAGTAATAAAATGGAGATCACTCTTTTTTTCTTTTTCTCATAAAAGAAGATAGTTTTTTGCTTATTTTGTCCATTACATGGCCATTTTACCCTGATATACATTCATCAACATTCTGGGAAAATGTTTTGTCTTCTTGTTAAAGAAAAATTTTACTGCTATGACAAGACACAAATCTGAAAACATAAAGTAGAGGAGTTTATTCTTTGATCAAGGTGACAGCAGGGTTGGCTTCTCCTGAGGCCTTTGAATAAGGTGAGTTTACCTTTGAAATCTGGCTTGTAAAATAACATTAAGTTTTTTGTTTGTTTGTTTGTTTTTTTAAGTCAATAGGATTGGTTCATAGAATGCCAAGGGCTACATCGGTTTTAAAATTCATCTAGAATATGGCCAGGCGAGATGGCTTACATCTGTAATCCCGTACTTTGAGAGGCTGAGGTGGGTGGATCACTTGAGGTCGGGAGTTCAAGACCAGCCTGGCCAACATGGTAAAACCCCATCTCTATTCCAAACACAAAAATTAGCTGGGCAAGTTGATGTGCACCTGTAATCCCAGTTACTTGGGAGGCTGAGGCAGGAGAATTGCTTGAACCCGGGAGGTGGTGGTTGCAGTGAGCTGAGATTGTACCACTGCACTCCAGGGTGACACAGCAAGACTCTATCTCAAAAAGAAAAAAAGGCCGGGAGTGGTGGTGCATGCCTGTAATCCCAGCTACTTGGAAGGCTGAAGTGGGAAGATCACTTGAACTCAGGAGGCAGAGTTTGTAGTGACGTTAGATCGTGCCACTGCACTCCAGCCTGGGCAATAGAGAAGACTCTATCTCAAGAAAGAAAGACAAAAAAAAAATCATCTAGGGGGACGGTTCCAAGATGGCCGAATAGGAACAGCTCCAGTCTACAGCTCCCATTGTGAGCGACACAGAAGACGGGTGATTTCCGCATTTCCAACTGAGGTACCAGGTTCATCTCACTGGGGCGTGTCGGACAGTGGGTGCAGCACACCAAGCGTGAGCCGAAGCAGGGTGAGGCATCGCCTCACACGGGAAGCTCAAGGGGTCAGGGAATTCCCTTTCCTAGCCAAACAAAGCAGTGACAGACGGCACCTGGAAAATCAGGTCACTCCCACCCTAATACTGCGCTTTTCCAATGGTCTTAGCAAACGGCACACCAGGAGATTATATCCCATGCCTGGCTCAGAGGATTCCACGCCCATGGAGCCTCGCTCATTGCTAGCACAGCAGTCTGAGATCAAACTGCAAGCTGGCAGCGAGACTTGGGGAGGGGCGCCCGCCATTGCTGAGGCTTGAGTAGGTAAACAAAGCTGCCAGGAAGCTCGAACTTGGTGGAGCCCACCTCAGTTCAAGGAGGCCTGCCTTCCTATGTAGACTCCACCTCTAGGGGCAGGGCATAGCCAAACAAAAGGCAGCAGAAACCTCTGCAGACTTAAATGTCCCTGTCTGACAGCTTTGAAGAGAGTAGTGGTTTTCCCAGCACAGAGCTTGAGATCTGAGAACAGACAGACTGCCTCCTCAAATGGGTCCCTGACCCCCAAAGAGCCTAACTGGGAGACATCCCCCAGTAGGGGCCGAGTAACACATCACACAGCCAGGTACCCCTCTGACACGAAACTTCCAGAGGAATGATCAGGCAGCAACATTTTCTGTTCAGTAATATTCGCTGTTCTGCAGCCTCCACTGCTGATTCCCAGGCAAACAGGGTCTGGAGTGGACCTCCTGCAAACTCCAACAGACCTGCAGCTGATGGTCCTGACTGTCAGAAGGAAAACTAACAAACAGAAAGGACATCCACACCAAAACCCCAACTGTACGTCACCATCATCAAAGACCAAAGGTAGATAAAACCACAAAGATGGGGAAAAAACAGAACAGAAAAACTGAAAATTCTAAAAATCAGAGTGCCTCTCCTCCTCCAAAAAATGCAGCTCCTCGCCAGCAATGGAACAAAGCTGGACAGAGAATGACTTTGACAAGTTGAGAGAAGAAGGCTTCAGACGAACAAACTTCTCCGAGCTAAAGGAGGAAGTTCAAACCCATAGCAATTAAGTTAAAAACCTGAAAAAAGATTAGACAAATGGCTAACTAGAATAACCAATGCAGAGAAGTCCTTAAAGGATCTGATGGAGCTGAAAACCATGGCACGAGAACTACGTGACGAATGCACAAGCTTCAGTAGCCAATTCGATCAACTGGAAGAAAGGGTATCAGAGATGGAAGATCAAATGAATGAAATGAAGCGAGAAGAGAAGTTTAGAGAAAAAAGCATAAAAAGAAACGAACAAAGCCTTCAAGAAGTATGAGACTATGTGAAAAGACCAAATCTACATCTGATTGGTGTACCTGAAAGTGATGGGGAGAATGGAACCAAATTGGAAAACACTCTTCAGGATATTATCCAGGAGAACTTCCCCAACCTAGCAAGGCAGGCCAACATTCAAATTCAGGAAATACAGAAAATGCCACAAGGATACTCCTTGAGAAGAGCAACTCCAAGACATATAATTGTCAGATTCACCAAGGTTGAAATGAAGGAAAAAATGTTAAGGGCAGTCAGACAGAAAGGTCGGATTACCCACAGAAGGAAGCCCATCAGACTAACAGCAGATCACTCAGCAGAAACTCTACAAGCCAGAAGAGAGTGGGGACCAATATTCAACATTCTTAAGGAAAAGAATTTTCAACCTGAAATTTCATATCCAGCCAAACTAAGCTTCATAAGTGAAGGAGAAATAAAATCCTTTACAGACAAGCAAATGCTGAGAGATTTTGTCACCACCAGGCCTGCCCTACAAGAGCTCCTGAAGGAAGCACTAAACATGGAAAGGAACAAATGGTACCAGCCACTGCAAAAAACATGCCAAGTTGTAGAGACCATTGATGCTAGGAAGAAACTGCATCAACTAACGAGCAAAATAACCAGCTAACATCATAATGACAGGATCAAATTCACACATAACAATATTAACCTTAAATGTAAATGGGATTAATGCTCCAATTAAAAGACACAGACTGGCAAATCGGATAAAGAGTCAAGACTCATTAGTTTGCTGTATTCAGGAGACCCATCTCACGTGCAGAGACACACATAGGCTCAAAATAAAGGGATGGAGGAAGATCTACCAAGCAAATGGGAAACAAAAAAAGGCAGGGGTTGCAATCCTAGTCTCTGATAAAACAGACTTTAAACCAACAAAGATGAAAAGGGACAAAGAAGGCCATTACATAATGGTAAAGGGATCAATTCAACAAGAAGAGCTAGCTATCCTAAATATACATGCACCCAATACAGGAGCACCCAGATTCATACAGCAAGTCCTTAGAGACCTACAAAGGGACTTAGACTCCCATACAATAATAATGGGAGACTTTAACACCCCACTGTCAACATTACACAGATCAACGAGACAGAAAGTTAACAAGGATATCCAGGAATTGAACTCAGCTCTGCACCAAGCAGACCTAATAGACATCTACAGAACTCTCCACTCCAAATCAACGGAATATACATTCTTCTCAGCACCACATTGCACTTATTCCAAAATTGACCACATAGTTGGAAGTAAAGCACTCCTTGGCAAATGTAAAAGAACAGAAATTATAACAAACTGTCTCTCCAACCACAGTGCAATCAAACCAGAACTCAGGATTAAGAAACTCACTCAAAACTGCTCAACTACATGGAAACTGAACAACCTGCTTCTGTATGACTACTGGGTAAATAATGAAATGAAGGCAGAAATAAAGATGTTCTTTGAAGAAAACAAATCATGAGTGAACTCCCATTCACAATTGCTTCAAAGAGAATAAAATACCTAGGAATCCAACTTACAAGGGATATGAAGGACCTCTTCAAGGAGAGCTACAAACCACTGATAAGATAAAACGAAATAAAAGAGGATACAAACAAATGGAAGAACATTCCATGCTCATGGATAGGAAGAATCAGTATCGTGAAAATGGCCATACTGCCCAAGGTAATTTATAGATTCAGTGCCATCCCCATCAAGCTACCAGTGACTTCACATAATTGGAAAAAACTACTTTAAAGTTCATATGGAACCAGAAAAGAGCCCGCATTGCCAAGTCAATCCTAAGGCAAAGGAACAAAGTTGGAGGCATCATGCTACCTGACTTCAAACTATACTGCAAGGCTACAGTAACCAAAACAGCATGGTACTGATACCAAAACAGAGATATAGACCAATGAAACAGAACAGAGGCCTCAGAAATAACACCACACATCTACAACCATCTGATCTTGGACAAACCTGACGAAAACAAGAAGTGGGGAAAGGATTCCCTATTTAATAAATGGTGCTTGGAAAACTGGCTAGCCATATGTAGAAAGCTAAAACTGGATCCCTTCCTTATACTTTATACAAAAATTAATTCAAGATAGATTAAAGACTTAAATGTTAGACCTAAAACCATAAAAACCGTAGAAGAAAACCTAGGCAATACCATTTAGGACATAGGCATGGGCAAGAACTTCATGTCTAAAACACCAAAGCAATGGCAACAAAAGCCAAAGTTGACAAACGGGATCTAATTAAACTAAAAAGCTTCTGCACAGCAAAAGAAACTGCTATCAGAGTGAACAAGCAACCTGCAGAATGGGAGAAAATTTTTGCAATCTACTCATCTGACAAAGGGCTAATATCCAGAATCTACAAGGAGCACAAACAAATTTACAAGAAAAAAACAACCCCATCAACATGTGGGCAAAGGATATGAACAGACACTTCTCAAAAGAAGACATTTATGCAGCCAACAGACACATGAAAAAATGCTCATCATCACTGGCCATCAGAGAAATGCAAATCAAAACCACAATGAGATACCATCTCACACCAGTTAGAATGGTGATCATTAAAAAGTCAGGAAACAACAGGTGTTGGAGAGGATGTGGAGAAATAGGAACACATTTACACTGTTGGTGGGAGTGTAAACTAGTTCAACCATTGTGGAAGACAGTGTGGCGATTCCTCAGGAATCTAGAACTAGAAATACCATTTGACCCAGCCATCCCATTACTGGGTATATACCCAAAGGATTATAAATCACACTCCTATAAAGACACATGCACACGTATGTTTATTGTGGCACTATTCACAATAGCAAAGACTTGGAACCAACCCAGATGTCCTACAGTGATAGACTGGATTAAGAAAATGTGGCATATATACACCATGGAATACTATGCAGCCATAAAAAATGATGAGTTCATGTCCTTTGTAGGGACATGGATGAAGCTGGAAACCATCATTCTCAGCAAACTATTGCAAGGACAAAAAACCAAACACTGCGTGTTCTCACTCATAAGTGGGAATTGAACAACGAGAACACTTGGACACAGGAAGGGGAACATCACACACTTGGGCCTGTTGTAGGGTAGGGGGAGTGGGGAGGGATAGCATTAGGAGATATACCTAACGTAAATGACGAGTTAATGGGTGCAGCACACCAACATGGCACAAGTATACGTATGTAACAAGCCTGCATGTTGTGCACATGTACCCTAGAACTTAAAGTATAATTTAAAAATTAAAAAATCATCTAGAACAAGGGTTTCTAGTGCTAGTCTGTGGATCAGCTAATCAAGATCTCCTTGAAGATCTCCATGAAAATACAAATTCCCAGATTTCTAGAGACTGATTCAGGGCTCCCAGGGTGATCCGGTGGTGAGTCAGTTCTGAGAAATTCAGGTCTAGACCCAACTCCCTGCGCTTGGAACTCCTTCCTGTTGTCCCATCACCATGTGAACTGGTTCCGGTTGCCTCCTTAACTCTCCCCTGTACCCCCTTGCCCTCTAGCGAGGAGCTTTGACTGTCTTCAGCCTCACAGGAGTGATTCTGTCCACTCTCTTTCTTTGTTCTCACCTCTGCCAGCCCCACTCCAGCCTCTCAAGAGTAGCTCTCATGAGAGTCACCCATGATCATGGTATCTCTACCTCTGATTGGTGTTTTCTAGCCTAGTGATCAGCTCTGTGACCTCTCAGCAGCATCTGACATTGTTGAAATATTTCCTTCCCTTCTCATTGGTGAGCCCTCACTTTTCTCTGTTTCTCCATTTCCCTGGGGCCTCTGCTAGAACCCGTTTGCCACCTTCTCATATTCTACTTTGCCTCTAAATGTCGAAGTTCCTTGCTCTTTGGTTCTGAGACCCTGTATTCGTGTGCTTGGGCTGCCATAGCAAAATACCGCGGACTGGGTGGCATCAGCATTAGTTTTCTCACAACAAAGGATGGGAGACTGGAAGTTCAACATCAAGGTGACAGCAGGGATGGCTTCTTGGGAGGCCTTTCTCCTTGGCTTGCAGACGGCCATCTTCTCCCTGCGTCTTCACTTGGTTGTCCCTCTGTGCATGTCTGTGGCTTAATCTCTTCGTATGAGGGCACCAGTCATACGAGATTAGGGCCCACCTATATGACCGCATTTTACCTTACTTACTCTTTTAAAGGCCCTATCTCCAAATACAGTCATATTCTGCATTACTAGGGGTTACGGCTTCAGCATATGAATTTGGGGAGGACACAGTTCAGCCCAGAACAGCCCTCTTTCTGTTTCACCTGTATTTTCTCCCTAGGGGCATCATCCACTCACTTGGCTACTTGGCTTTCATCTGCCTGTCACCTTCAAATCTGTAGCCCCAGCACCAAGACCTCTTTAATGAACTCTAGGATCATATAGCCAGCTATTTCCTGCCTTAGGAGTCCCCTCTTTTTTTTTTTTTTTTTTTTTTTGAGACAAGATCTTGCTCTGTCATCCAGGCTGGAGTACAGTTGTGTGATCATAGCTCACTGTAAGCCTCGATCTCCTGGGCTCAAGCAGTCCTCCCACCTCAGTCTCCTGGGTAGCCTGGACTACAGGCATGAGCCACCACATCTGGCTAATTTGTTGTTGTTGTTGTTGTTGTTGTTGTAGAGACCAAGTTTCATTATGTTGCCCAGGCTAATCTTGAACTCCTGGGCTCAAGCAGTCCTCTTGTCTCTGCCTCCCAAAGTGCTGAGATTACAGGCATGAGCCACAACACCCAGCCCCTCCTTGCTTTAATTGGCTAATTCTTATTCAGCATCCCCACTTGGACCTCATAATTCTGTGCATCTAGGCCTGAGGCACCTCTCTTGTGTTGTATCTAAGAAAATAACACCTCCATCCATTCATCCATCCGTCCATCCACCCACCCACCCACCTGTCTATCATCCATCCACCCACCCATCCACCTACCCATTCAGCTGTCCACCTATCCATCCACTCATCCACCTATCTAACCTCTATCCATCCACCCACCCATCATCCATCCATCCATCCACCCACCCACCCATCCATCCGTCCACGCACCCACCCACCCACCCATCCATCCACGCACCCACCCACCCACCCACCCACCCATCCAGCCAGCCACCCACCCACCCATCCATCCATCCATCCGCCCAGCCACCTATCCATCCATCCATCCATCCATCCATCCATCCATCCACCCACCCACCCACCTATCCATCCACTGCACAAGCAAGAAGCCAGAAAGTTACCCTTGATACCTCCCTTTCCTTTACAACTCACATAAATTAGATAAGACCTGTCAGCGTTACCTTTGAAAGGACTCTCAAATCACTCTTTCCCTTCTCTCCATCTCCATTGCCACCGCTTGAGTTGGAGCTATGATGGTCTCTTCCCTGGATGACTGCTATAACTTCCTACCTGGTTTTCATGTTTCCGGTCTCTCTTTGCTCATTTTCTCTTCTTCGTACTGCATCCAAATGTTCTGTTTCATAAGCACATCTGATCTCACCCCACTCCTCTCTCACGGAAAACATCGTACTGACTTTCGTTTATGTGGAGGGTAAGTATAAAAATTCTTAATTTGCCCACCGGCCTCAGGGGGATCTGGCTTATTTCTGTCTCTACAACCTCATCTCACACCAGAACACCCCCTCACTGTGAGAATGTCAGTCAGGTTGTCGCCTACCTCTGGGCCTTTGCACAGGCCACTCTCCCTGACCGTGCTAACACCTGAAGGGAAAGATTCGCATACCCCGCAGACGAGGTCAGGACCAGGTATTGTGCATTCACAGAGCCTGGCATGTTCCTCCGCTGGTAATGGTGGGTTTACTTGTGCAGATTATTTGACTGGTGCTTCTCTCCTGCACTAGACTGTAACCTGAGTTGGGGCAAGGACGATGAGTGGCTCACCATCGCCACCCAGAAACCTAGCACATGCCTGCTGCAGAGTAGGAGCTCAAGCACTTTTTAAAATGAATATTACCGCCATCATGTGATTATACCATAATTTATTCCACTAGTTCCCTGTGCTTGGAAATTGAGACTGTTTCCACGTTTCCACTTCTATAAACACCACAGTGAATATCCTTACAGATAAATTATTGCCCACATTTTTAATACTTTGAGACAAATATTACCAGTGGAATTGCCGTATTGAGACTTTTGACACATTTTCAGTTTCTCCATTGACAAAGAGTGTGTCAAGTAAGATTTCAAACTGTGCTGTGTGAATAAGCCCCTTTTTCTTCATCCTCAGCAAGTGTAAGCAGTATCTTATTTTTTTCCAGTTGGGGAAATGATCAAAATGATCACTGCTCTAAATATGCACTCCTGTTTTCTTATAGTGTTAAAAGGTTTTGTTTTTTACATTGGGAGGCAGTTTAATATAGTGCAGGTGTTGGAATCAGTTTTTCAATACTTTTTTCATCTAGGAGTTTAATATACTTTACATTTATTCCAAGTTTCCTTTATGTACTTCAGTAACATTTAATATTTTTCTTCAATATGTGGGCCACACATTTATTAATTAAATTTTTTTTGTTGGGTAATGAAGAAAAAACCAGCAGAAAGCATTCTTTCATTGATAAAATCAAGTAAACTGATTTAAAGAAATGTAAAGTAATCTAGGCTGGGCATGGTGGCTCACACCTGTAATCCCAGCAGTTTGGGAGGCTGAGGTGGGCAGATTGCTTGAGTCCAGGAGTTTGAGACCAGTCTGGGCAACGTAGTGAGACCCCTTCTCTACAAAAAATACAAAACATTAGCCAGGCGTGGTGGTGTGTGCCTGTAATCCCAGCTACTTGGGAGGCTAAGGTGAGAGGATTACTTGAGCCTGCCCAACAGGCCAATGTTGCAGTGAGCCAAGATGACACCACCGCACTCCAGCCTGGGCAACAGAGCAAGATCATGTGTCAAAAAAGAAAAGAAAAACATACTCTATAGGCTTTCAGAAGGAGTGTCTATCTCATCAGGTTGTTCTATAGATGAACAAGTCAGTCTGTAATTGATTACATTAATACGTATAAGACATTTTGACCAGTGCCTGGCACAGCGTATAATAAGCACTCAATAGACAGTTGCCTTCATTATTATCAGATGTATTCAAAATATCACACTCTCCAAGGCACTATTGAAAAACGATCTGCCACTGTAACCTAATAATATATAATATGTGTTTATTATTAGACAGAAATTTTTAATAGAGAAAGAATTACTACTTAATTTTCTATAAAACCACAGTGCAAAGACATCTTGGTATGCATGGAAAGGTAAAATGAGATAAGCTGAAGCCAGCAAATGCATATGAAAGCCTCTTGTCAGATGAGGAGTTCAGTATAAAACCAGAACATTTCATATCGTCTTTATCTTCTGTGTCATATGACATTGTGAAACTTAGAATGACTTCTCTCAGCAGCACTCACAGCATGCTTGTCCTATTGCAGGAGATGTTCGGAATGACATCTATGTCACCCTGATCCATGGCGAGTTTGACAAAGGGAAGAAGAAGACGCCAAAGAATGTGGAGGTGACGATGTCTGTGCACGATGAGGAAGGCAAGCTCTTGGAGGTGCGCGGTGTGGCCCAGAAATCCTGCTGCCATCACATCCATCTTTACAATCACCATAGACTTTTGGCCGTATTTTAATTCTTTGCATCAGGATAGGTTTGGTTTTTCCTGAGAAAAAAAATATAAAGACTGTTAAATTTATTATTAGCAATGAGCAGTTTCACTAAGGAAGCTATCTAGACTCTTATATTTCTCCTGTGCTAAGAAATAGCTCCAGCCCCTAATGATTTTATGTGTGAGCTTCCAATGCAGAGGTTATTTATCATTTTCAACTTATTTTGCCACTTTCAAGCTTGATCAGTTACTCTGAGGCTTCAGCTAAGTGGCCTGGTTGCTCGAATAGCATCAGAAAGCACGTTTCCTTCCCTGGGTGAGCCGAACCAAAGAACATGCGCTCATCAGAGACTGAAACTGGAAGATCCCTTGGGTAGGCATCTGCTACCACTGCTCTTTAGTGTTTTTTGTTTGTTTGTTTTGTTTTTTTTTGAGACAGAGTCCCGCTCTGTTGCCCAGGCTGGAGTGCAGTGGCGCGATCTCGGCTCACTGCAAACTCCGCCTCCCAGGTTCACGCCATTCTCCTGCCTCAGCTTCCTGAGTAGCTGGGACTACAGGCGCCCGCCACCATGCCCGGCTAATTTTTTTGTAATTTTAGGAGAGAGGGTTTCACCGTGTTAGCCAGGATAGTCTCGATCTCCTGACCTTGTGATCTGCCCACCTCAGCCTCCCAAAGTGTTGAGATTACAGGCGTGAGCCACCGTGCCCAGTCTGCTTTTTAGTTTTAATGAACAGGAAACTGTTAGAAACTTTAAAAGGAAGAGTTATTTTCTCTGGAAACACAGGCATTAGTGGCAGAGCTGGGAGGGTATCCAAGTATCCTGAATTCAAGTCCAGAGTTCCTCCAGCTCTGGCAGCTTTTCTTTCTTCTTCTTTTTTTTTTTTTTTGATGGACTCTCACACTGTCGCCCAGGCTGGAGTGCAGTGGCACAATCTCTGCTTGCTGCAACCTCTGCCTCCCAGGTTCAACCAGTTCTCCTGCCTCAGCCTCCCAAGTAGCTGAGATTACAGGTACCCGCCACCACACTCAACTAATGTTTTTGTATTTTTAGTAGAGATGGGGTTTCACTATGTTAGCCAGGCTGGGTTCAAACTCCTGACCTCGTGATCTGCTCACTTCAGCCTCCCAAAGTGCTGGAATTACAGGCACGAGCCACCATGTGCAGCCTGCATTGTTTTGCTGTGCTTTCCTCTTTCTTTTCTTTTTTTTTTTTTTTTTTTTTTTTTTGAGACGGAGTCTCGCTCTGTCGCCCAGGCTGGAGTGCAGTGGCGCGATCTCGGCTCACTGCAAGCTCCACCTCCCGGGTTCACGCCATTCTCCTGCCTCAGCCTCCCGAGTAGCTGGGACTACAGGCGCCCACAACCGCGCCCGGCTAATTTTTTGTATTTTTAGTAGAGATGGGGTTTCACCGTGGTCTCGATCTCCTGACCTTGTGATCCGCCCGCCTCGGCCTCCCAAAGTGCTGGGATTACAGGCGTGAGCCACCGCGCCCGGCCTTTTTTTTTTGTTTCTTTCCTCTCCCTTCCCTTCCCTTCCCTTCACTCCCCTCCCCTCCCCTCCCTTCCTCTCTTTTTCCCTCCCTTCCCCTCTCCTCCCTTCCCCTCCCCCTCCCCCTCTTCTATTTTCCTTTCTTTTCCATTTTCTTTCCTTCCTTTTTTTTTTAACATTAAGACAAGATCTAAAGCAGATATCTGCCAGCTTTCTGCCCACATAAAGAAGTGAGTCCTGATTCTGACATCAAAGAGGATAGGCAGGAGGTGGTCACAGGAGGCTGCATGACCTCTGCTGAACTCCAGCTCTTCTCGTATGAGCCATAGTTACCCGCTTTGATAACCAAGGACCAAGCACTTGATTGACTTGACTCACAGAGTGTCCTGTTGCAGAGTTGTTTGAGGCTACAGTGAAATACAATTTCATCACTTCCCATGGATGTTATAATCTATTAAGGAGGCAGATAGCCAGGCAGTTCACTAAGTCAAGTTGTATTCTGCATGAAAGGGAGAAACTGAATGCTGTGAGCCACTGTATGAGAGTGCTTTGTTTGTGCTGTTGGTAAGAGCAGATGAGCTCATTTCAAGTAGACACCTTCTCCTGTTGGTCATTTCGTTTGATAGTGCCCCACCAAGGGCTGGTTCTACTGAGCTAAGTGGTTCAAGACCAGGAAAAGATGCAGCCCTGAGTTTGAGTGAATATGCTGTGCCAATACCCCAAGTCCCTAAAACAGAATGTAGACAGGAAAGAGAAATGCTTTTCTGCAAACAGTGGCGCATCTGCATTTGTCACCTAACTTCTCATCATCATCATGTTTCCTGAGAGAGAAAAGAGGAAAGAATCAGAGGAGAATGCATGCCTGGGGAGAGAAAAGAAAATACAAGTTACGGGAAAGAAGAATATTTAGGCAGTGCTGGGTTCCTTAACTGCTACCAAATTGATATTATAGACCCTTGAATAAAGTGGTAGAAATTCATTCTCTGTTCTTCATCCCCCAAACTTAATCAGCCAATCAGTGCCAGTGTAGGGCATGTGTGAATGTGTTTTGGGGTAAGGGGCTTATGCATGGTATATGGGGTCCTCTTCCTTTTCTAAACAAAATTATTCCCTTCTAATTTTTTCCTTCCATCCGAAGAAAGCAATTCACCCCGGTGCTGGATATGAAGGCATTTCAGAATACAAATCAGTAGTCTATTACCAAGTCAAGCAGCCCTGTTGGTATGAGACTGTCAAGGTGAGAATGAGTCATTTGCAACCCCTGTTATCTGTTAAACCTCAGTTAGATTCCTATCTTCTGTTTACCCCCAAATTATTCCTACTTTATTTTGAAATTTTTAGATAAGTTGCCTATGGTGTGCAATAAGAAACGAATCGGTAATTATAATTCTGTATTAAGAGCATTTATCATTAAGAAACTCAATATTCTTCAATAATGTTCTCATTCATAAATGTATGGGAATTTGAATAGCAAAGCTGGTGGTTGACGTGATGGATATAATAGACTGCCAAGACGGTACAAAACCAAACAGAAATTTTCACACTGTGCAAACAGTTTCCTAACATTTTTTTCTTCTTGGCCTCTCACCAAGTGTTCTGGGCCTCTTTTCAACTTCAATATGTGTATTACACATTCCAAAGTGCTTTTCAGATCAGTCATCTCCTTTGAGCCCCACAAGGGCTCTGCAACTAGAACAAGCAGGTGTTGTAACGCCATCTTTCAGATTAGGTACTGAGGTTCAAAGTTCAGTGACTTCCTAGGATCCTAGAGCTGACTGGTATCAGGGCCTGAACTAGAGTCCACTTCTTCTGAATCCCAGGCTCCATCAGCTCTTTCTGGTTGTCGAAGTCACACGAGTTCTTCATAGAAAAAAAAAAATTTGTTTTAATTGCATTCGTATATCTCAATTTAGAATTAGCCATTTTCAACAGTTTTATATAGTTCATATGTTTTGAATGATGCTGTTGATAGAAATTTATATTGTGCTTTTTAAAACTACTTATCTCAATGCATATAAATTCTTCAGATATGTATTTTAGATACTTGCATGAGGTTCCATTGTATAATCATGCCGTAATTTAACTGCACACCACAAATCTCTGCTCATTTGGGTGCCCCAAGGCCGTTTCTTCTCTCCCCTGTAGATATGAGAGCAGCAGAAAGCTGCTTTATGAGCCCTAATTATTACCTTTCCCCCTCTTTATGGAATAATTAGGTCTTATAGATCCAATTATTACTATATTTATTCATATCTTGCAGTCTGAAAGGTCCTGTATAGACCTCAAAGTACCAGTGTTTCCCCTCTGAAGTATTACTGTTTCTTACTTCAGAAAATGCTAGAAATTCACAGTATCTCTATGCTCAGAATCTGTGATAAACAGCAAGATGATCTGAGATTCTTTTGATTTGAAAATAGCTCAGTCTCCTTTGAATGAAACCTATACCAAGTCTCACTCTCTAGTAATTTGTGCTGTGGAGAGTACAAAATTGAGCCTAATTCCATGAAATAAACCATGCATGCAAAGTACTTTGTGTCTGTAAACTATTAATTTCTTACTGTGTTTCTTACTTCAGAAAATGCTAGAAATTCACAGTATCTCTATGCTCAGAACCTGTGATAAACAGCAAGATGATCTGAGATTCTTTTGATTTGAAAATAGCTCAGTCTCCTTTGAATGAAACCTATACCAAGTCTCACTCTCTAGTAATTTGTGCTGTGGAGAGTATAAAATTGAGCCTAATTCCATGAAATAAACCATGCATGCAAAGTACTTTGTGTCTGTAAACTATTAATTTCTTACTGTGACACAGGTATCCATTGCTATAGAAGAGGTCACACGCTGCCATATAAGATTTACCTTCCGACACAGGTCATCTCAGGAATGTAAGTATTAAGAGGTCTATGACATATTTCCACTTAAAAAATTTTTTCTCTGGCTTGACAACCCTCTTGTGAATCTGGAGAACAAGATATTTGGAAACTAGAGACTTGGCAACTTTCTTTTGTAACTCACTGGTGCTAAGGAAATCAGCATAATGAATTTTGCTGGGCTTGCAAGGTCTGTGTTATCACTCTATATTAGGATTTCCTCAAAATGTGTTTTGTGAACATTAATATTCTCAAAGACAGCAGTCCTCAATCTTTGGCACCCAGAGACTGGTTTCGTGAAAGCCAATTTTTCCAAGGACCAGGAGCGGGGATGGTTTCAGGGTAACTCAACCACGTTACATTTGTTGTTTTCTTTATTCTTATTACATTGTACTATATAATGAAATAATTATACAACTCACCATAGTGTAGAATCAGTGGGAACCCTGAGCTTGTTTTCCTGCAACTAGACAGTTCAGATCATCAGGCGTTAGATTTGCACAAGGAGTATGCAACCTAGATCCCTTGCGTGCACAGGTCGCAATAGGGTTCGGCTCCTGTGAGAATCTAATGCTGCTGCTAATCCAACAGGAGGCAGAGCTCAGGTGGTAATGTGAGCAGTGGGAAGCAGCTGTAAAGACAGATGGAGCTTTGCTTGCTGGTCCGCCACTTACCTCCTGCTGTGTAGCCCAGTTCCTAACAGGCCACAGACTGGTACGGGTTCATGGCCTGGGCTTTGAGGTCCCCTGCTCTAAGCTGTTACTAGATGTTCTGTAACAAAAAGTGTTGTGTTTCACAATCAAATAGGTATAGGAAAGGCTGTGTATACCTTGTATCCCCCTCCTAGACATTCACAATGTATGTTGCCATGTTGCAGTAGCAAGAAAACTGTTTAGTCACTTGTCTCCCCAAATTGTCATTTTTCTCGTGAAAAAACTATTTCAAGTCTTAGGTCACAGTTCTTGAAATGGCTGCACTAAAGTGTGAGCAGAGAAGAAAATTGATTGTTTTCAGACCGATCACAAAATTTCTGGAAGCTTCTTCTTCTCATTTAGCACTGCATAAAAATGTAACCCCTCCTTCCAAAAATGCATGTGTTGAACACCATCTACACAGCAGGCTGCAGGCGAGGCCCTGGTCTATGACAGCCAGCTGGACACTGCCACGTAGAGTCTTTGTGGTCTGGTTAGGAAGATAAATGAAAAGAGTGGGTGGTTATGTACAGAACAGTGTGATGTGTATATTACAAGGGGGCAAAGACTTGTAATGGATACGTAGCACAGTACCTTACCCAGTCTGGGGGATTTATGCATATAACTTCCTACATCTTAGCTGAGACTTGAAGGAGAGTAGAAATTAGCCCAGTGAAGGGTGGCGGGAGAAACATGTTTGGAGAACCCCAATGAGCTCAGTAAGGCTAAAGCAGGACCAGTGGAGCAATAATAGTATCAGGTTGAATCATGTGAAATTGCCATTTTTTAGGTCTAAATGGCCACAAATATCAGCTATTTCATATGGTTCTGCATAACTAACAATGATCAATTAACAATTAACAAAGATCAAGTTCCTATGAAATATTATGTGAGGCTGGGCGCGGTGGCTCACGCCTGTAATCCCAGCACTTTGGGAGGCTGAGGCGGGCGGATCACAAGGTCAGGAGATCGAAACCATCCTGGCTAACACGGTGAAACCCCGTCTCTACTAAAAATACAAAAAATTAGCCGGACGTGGTGGCGGGTGCCTGTAGTCCCTGCTACTCGGGAAGCTGAGGCAGGAGAATGGTGTGAACCCAGGAGGTGGAGCTTGCAGTGAGCTGAGGTCACACCACTGCACTCCAGCCTGGGTGACAGAGTGAGACTCTGTCTCAAAAAAACAATAAAAGAATTATTATGTGAAGCTATATTTGTGCATGGTCCTGTTTAGTATTCACAATAATATAATAAAGTACATTCTACTTTTATCTACATTTTTACATAAAGAAACTAAGGCACGGAGAGGCTAGGTACTTGCCCGTGGTCACAAGGCTAGCATATGACCAGGCTGGGTTAGCACCCAAGCAATCTGATTCTAGCTAGGCTGGAGCCAGGTCACAAAGGCTAAAGATGCTTTTCAACCATGTTAAGGAGGTGCAATTCGAGGGTGGTTTCTGGTTTTGAGATTTTGGGAGGGGTTGGCCTATGTTCATAACAGCTTTACCTGTAGTACTCCAACACTAGAATAGCCTAAATCCCCATCAGTAGGAGAATGGATAAACAAATTGAGGTAAAATCATACAATGGATGACTGCTTCACCAGTGTGGAGACCCGAGAGTCACAGCAGACCACAGAGCCGTGCCTATGATGAGAACAGGCCACAGGTTACCCAGTCAGAGCCACTGAAACAGGGGACCCAGTGAGTTCAGAGGCTGGCTCCGAAGACCAAGAGAGAGGTGCTCTGCCTCCTCATGAAGCTGCGTTCTCCTCCCAGCCGCCACAGGGCACACAGATCTTCTTTCCTGGCACTGGAGCTGGTATTCTGGGGAGGAAAGGGGAAGAAACCCTGGGCAGCACCTTAAACCCTAGAGTAGAATAAATATCTTGCAGAGCCTGTTTTAGAGCAACATAAATTGAGATCTCTCATTCAAGTGTTTTGAAGCAGGGTGGTTGACATGATTGGATTGGACTTGGAAAACCTCATTCCAATGTAGAGAATGTGTTGGCTGGGAGAGCCTGGAGACAGAGAGGTGCATTGGGAAGGTCCTGTAGAAATAAAGAGAAGAGGTGAGGTTGGCCTGAAGTCAGGAAGGGACAGCAAGACAGCAAGAGAGAGAAGAGACAGGCTCCAGAGCTATTTAGGACGTGGAGTTGACATGGGGTGGAGTTGGTGTCAACACCCACATTTCCGATTTGGATGACTGGGTAGATGCTGGTCTCATTTATTAGGGGATGTAGGAAGAGGAGAGCCTACTTGGGGGTGCCAGGCAGTTTCATTGGCACACGGTACGTGTCTTACTGCAATTTGCTGAATTGTGCTTATTAGAATATGGTTGAACGCCACACCCCCAAGCAAGATGTGAAATCATCTGTCATAGCCGTCGCCTCCTGGTGTCTTTCTGCACTGCTCAGACATGTCTTTCTGCTTTTTCAGCCAGAGATAAATCGGAGCGAGCATTTGGGGTGGCCTTCGTGAAGCTGATGAACCCGGATGGCACCACTCTGCAGGATGGGAGGCACGATCTGGTGGTTTATAAGGTGGTGCTAACAGAAAATGGCTGAGAAAAATATTTACTCCCTTTCAAATGGCGTTTAAGGCTCCTTTCACATTTATTTGTACAAACATCAGAAACCCTTCTAGAGCTATCTGTACTTGCCCATTAAAATCTAGAAACTCGGAAGGCTCTGGGCCCTCCGGCTTTGTGGTTTCCCACCTCCTTTCTGGAGAGAGTGAGTTGCATTATTACTGAGTCTTCTAAGGAGGCTCTCACCCTCTCCTGCGAATGGTGTTCCCTAGCAGGGAATGGTAAGGGGTCGGCCTCTCATCCTCTGCTCTTTGCATCCTGCATGGCACATGGACAGGTGCACCGTTGGGCTTCAGTAGCATGTGGTGGATGTGGTTTTCCTGTCACCATGAGCCACATACCATTTCTCTGCTCTGGGGGCCTTCCTTCCTTCCCTGAGAGTTTTTGTTCTTCTCTTCCAACTGGTACTGAGCTCCCACTTCTACTGAGATTTTAGAGTCTAAAGTAGATGTTGGAAGATCTCATTTGTCCAACAATATCTGGGGGTTTCCCCACAGTTGGCTGCTCTTTTGAGATACATCTACCTGATGAATATTTTTCTTAACCTGTTAGTTTATGAATCATTTTGGAAGGGATGGCAAGCTATTTCTTCTTTCATCAACCATCAACCCAATAAAGTGTAATTGTCCCCATTTAGAGACTGAAGAAAATGAAATTTAACCTTATTCTGCAATATATTTATTTACTCTAACAGAGACTAGGATATTCTGGTTTCGAATTCACAACTTACTTTGTTTCCATTCAATCATGAAATTATTTCTGGGCTCAGTGTTTGCGGAGAGATATCATAGTATCTCAGAGTTGGAAGGGATCTTCAGGATAATTTGATAAAGCCATGCTTCTCATGCTGGAAATGCATGATAGAAATTGTTTTTATTTGCAAATAAGAGATGTTGGCCATCATTGGGTGTTCCTAACATGCTTCCTTTTTAGGGTGACAACAAAAAAATGGAAGATGCTAAATTCTACCTGACCCTACCTGGGACCAAGATGGAGATGGAAGAAAAAGAACTTCAAGCATCCAAAAACCTGGTCACCTTCACCCCAAGCAAGGATAGCACTAAAGACAGCTTTCAGATTGCCACCCTCATCTGCTCCACAAAGCTCACCCAGAACGGTAGGATGGTGAATACATTGACACAAATAAGCTTCCCGCTCAGCCTTCCTAGGCTCCTTGGTTAGGCTCACAGGGCTGGACCATATGGGGCTGAGTCTTATAAGGCAGGATGTTGGCCAGTTGGATTCTGCTCTCTGCTTTCCAAGTGGTATTCTGGGTAGAACTGATCACATTGCACAGCTTCTTCGGAAGTTTCATTGTCCACTTTAAAGCAGGATGAAAAACATTTTAGTATTTTAATATCATAAAACCTATAAGTGTATTTATTAACAGCAACTGTAAAATTCAAAAGCCATATGTTCCTTGATAGTGCATTCTGTATAGTATATGCAGGAAGAGATGTTGGTAATAACAAGAGGAACCTGGCAAAGAATATAATCAGTCTCCTGTCCAAAAAGTGTGGCAGGGCTTCCTGTTTGAGTTCTCTCTTTCTGTTGTATATTCTTCTCTTCCCCATTTTTTCCCAAGCAGTCATGGATTTTCATAAATTCAGCTGAATAGTTCAAAGAGGGCTTCATTTGGTTTTTCCTTCAAATCTCTGATATCAATTTTAACCTCTCTTCTGTAGATTATGGCATTTGATAGCCAATATCAACTTCTTGTTTATTTAACTTAAGTGATGTGTAAGGAGCCCTACTGGATGTAGTAAACCAAGAAGGAGCTACCTAGGGGACTTGTGCTAGAAATTCTGTCTCCCGTATGCTGTGTAGAGACTGGTGCCTTTGGCCTTGTAGACAGTTAGAGTGAGGTACAGGCAAGAGCTCTGCCTTAAGAGGTGTAAAGATAGACAAAACAGTGTAGTTATAGAGTAAACCCAGATATCAGATCCCTGATCTTTAGAAGGGCTCAGTATTAGGTATGTTTTGACAAATCATGGTTGACAAAAAAAAAAATAAGGATTATATTTCAACTTGGACGAGTGGCTAGACTCAACAGAGTGAAGTTTAGGGCTAATCCGTATGTGCAAATAAAAGCATGCTCACTAAAAATGAAGCCAGAAACATAGAAGATGTGACAGAACCATCAGCAACATACCCTTGTTATGGACAAAGTGAATCTGTTAGCAATTAACTGCTGGTAGGTTAATGGGTACAGTATTTATGGAGGATAATTTAGAAGGCATATCAAGGATTTTAAATGTCTTCCGACCCTTTGAGCCTGTGATTTGACTCCTGGAAGCAGAACTTAAAGTAGTACAAAGTAAACAATGAGAGATGTGCATGAAGATTTATGTACAAAGATGTTATTTCCCTCTTATTTGTAACAGGGAAATACTGGAAACCACCCAAATGTCTGATAGTTGGGGTCAGTTTAACCACATTTTATAATTAAGTGACGAAATATATGCAGCTGCTAAATATGGTATTTCAAAACATAGTGAGGGACACAGTGAACTTTTTAACACTGTACACAGTAGGATCCCAGTTTTATTTGGGTATATGTGAGCAATCTGCAGCCAGATTGCCTGGCTTCAAATCCCAGCTCTGCCACTTATTAGCTGTTTCATCTTGGGCAAGTGACTTGATATCTCTGTGAACTGGTTTCCTTGTCTTTAAAATGGGAGCAATAATAGTATCTATTTCAAAGAATGCAGTAAATTAAAATAAAAACAAAATAGCATTCGATCTAGATAGTGAACACTATAATGTCAGTTATCACGATCATCATTATTTGTACACAGAAAAAGATGAATAGGATCAACTCAAAGTTTGATAATTCTTGTTTTCTTTACTCTTTTTGGTATTTTCCAAATTTTTAACTATGAAATGTCAAAATGTTATTCTTTGAACTAAGTATGGTAGTATACTATATAAAACATTAATATTATTTTAAAACTGTCAAGGGATATTTGAAAGGGATAACACTTACTGAACATCTAGTAGATAATCCTTTCTGGACTACAGATCAAAGAGGAATAAAGAAAACAAGAATAAAAGTTTGTGAAATTACTAGTAATGAAAAGCAAAAGGAATTCTGTTAGAGATAACCGTGTTGTTACATTGTTTGTTATCTCCATGTCAAAAATGCAGGGTTTCCTGACAAGTTGCAGTTCTCAATGTAGACCTTTCATTTGCTGGTATGCCTACTTCACCCCAGCTTCTGAATGTTCTTAACTAGCCTGTACTGTCTTGATACGGTAGCCCCCAGACACATGTAGCTTGTAAAATTTAAATTAATTAAAATTGGAGGGTGGGGCGATTCGGGAGAAGTTGGACAAAAGGTACAAAAGTGCCACTAAACAAGAGGGTAAGTTCAAGAGATCTGTTATATATCCTCGTGGCTATAGTTAATAATATAGTGTATACTTGAAAATTGCTAAGAGAGTAGATTTTAAGTGTTCTCACCACCAAAAAATAAGTAATGTGTATGTTAATTACCTTGATTTACCCTTCTACAATGTGTGTGTGTATCAAAACATCATGTTGTACACTGTAAATATATACAATTTTTATTTGTTAATTAAATTGTATTAATAAAAACAAAGTATAAATCAGTCCGCTAGTTGCCCTAGTCACATTTCGAGCACTCTGGTCTCCTGCAGCTGCTAACTTTTGTGCTGGGCAGACGGATGTACATTTCATCATCACAGAATGCTCCTTTGGATGACACTGTATGCTTTACTTTGTCATCCTTATTCCTGATGTTTTGATTTAAAAAAAGACAAACTCATCATAACACATACAAAAAAAGTCAGAAGTAATATCTCATTGCAAAGAAGGTTTAAAAAGGCAAGCCTCGTCGGAATCAGAGAGGAGTGACCTGCTATCCAAACGGACTGGGAGCAGGGAGAGGGACCAGGGGACAAGAGAGGGAAAGATGGAGACTTGGCAAAGGCATCGTGAGCATCGGGGAAAATGGGGTATTCCAGGGACAAATGATTGTAGATTATTCATGCATTTGCTTTTTTCTGACTTGATGGAAATTATAAAGAATGAATTTGATTTAATAAAACGCTGGAGAGCATTAATAAGCCATCGGCTAACTCTGTGAGGGCGTTGACTGAGTAGAGAGGGTAGCTGTGTTCTCGCTGAGAGGGCGAGCAAAGGCATTCCTCCTTCGCCTGAGGAGAGCTATTCAGACTCAAAAGGTTAAAAGCCACTGGAGTTTTAACAGACAGATCTTGGAGACTCTTTTTTGTTTACTTGATTTGTTTTTTCGATACTAAAACAGACCAGTTTGTGTGGGATCATTGGTTTCTGGGCCCAGTGGGAGGTAAGAATAGATTTGTTTTTCCAGGAAAAAGAGAGGAATGTGCAGGTCCCCAGAGGTGTGTGGCCTTGGGCCAGGAGGTTCATACTCGTCAGTCATTTCACCCTCCAGCACCAACTTTGCCATGATCATTTCCAGCTCATTGACCAGAAAATTGAGTTTTAAAGTGGCAAAAAATCTTTCTTAAGCTCTTAAGTGGTGGACTTGGATTTTGAAAACAGCTCTTTGTAGCTCCAAACAGTTTACAGTTTGTTGTTTTGCAGTTAGAGTCGCCAAGATCGGTTTGTTACAAACTCCAGTGACTTTTAACCTTTTGAGTCTGAATAGCTTTGTCGTACTTTCCTTTTTAGAAGTATGTGTTCTTAAATTCTCTTCCTAGGGTAGAAGGCAGTTACTACCCTAAATTTGGGGATTCTCATGCCCTCGCTTCTCTTTATGGTTTTGCCACATCTGTAGCCCTTAAAGTATGTTGTTTCATTTTGCATTGTTTTTATTTTATATAAATAAATTAAATTATGAGTCAGTCCCTTAGTTGCCCTAGCCACATTTCAAGTGTCCAGTAATCTCCTGCAACTGGTGACTTTTGCATGCTACCTTACTTATTTTTCAGTGGTGAGAACACCTATATCTATTCTCTTAGCAATTTTCATGTATACAGTATTATACAGCCTACAGTATTAATGTAGTTAATAATTGAACTGTCTAGTTGAAGTCTTGTGTCCTGTGTGAATTCTTGTGTAACTTTCGCTTTTACTCAGCGTTACTGAAGATTTGAAGTATCCCGAATTCTTACACATTTCTGACGAGAATGTAAAATGGGGACAGTGACTTTGGATAATATTTAATATGGCTGAAGATATTCTTCCTGATGCCCCAGAAATCCCACCTTAGTTTTCTACCCTAGAGAAGCTGCTCTACCTGTATACCGGGAGACGTATGAGAATGTTCATAGCAGAATTGCTTATGGTAGAAAAAAAACTAGAAACAGCCCAAGTGTTTATCAGCAGCAGAGCGGATAAACAAATTGTGTACACCCATACAATTGAATAGACACTGCACAGCAAGAAAAAAATTAGAGCTACATGGATAAACTTGTGTACATCTTAGAAACACAGCAAGCCTGGGGCTCTTTCGGTAACGCTGTGTCACTTGCTTTCCTGGTCCTAAGACCTAACAGTTCACCAGATGCCAAAATATTTTCCTATGTGAGCCGTGATCTGGCATGCGGGTATCACTAGGAAATAAACCTCTGGGATGATACTTGGGTACTTTGTCGGGGCTGAAGCTGCTGGGTGAATATTCACCCCTGGTGAAGCAACTAAATTGTTTTCCTCCAGCGGCTATGAGTCAAGTGATGGAATGAGCAATACCTTTGACTAGCCTGTGGCAGAAGTCAGAGCTGGAGAATATGGAAGTGGACAGTGCCTAGTGGAAGGCCTAGCGTTGCACCTATGTTAATTACCTGCTGAATGAATGAATACATTAATGACTGGGTTAAGCATATTACCAGCTTCCTTAGAGTTGCTGGTTCCCTTTCCATTCATTCATTTATTCCTTCATCAGACATGTATTGAACACCTAATAGATACCTAGTACTATGGCGAGATAAAAGAATGAACACTATATGGTTCCTGCCTTCAAATGGCTCAAAACTATGGGAAGAGTCAAGGAGACACCAAATACATCTTACCAAATACATAGTATTTCTGGGTATTTCAGGCAAAGAGAAAAATATACACAAAGACACACAGATATTTCAGAACCTGCCATGGATGGGCTGTGGTGATTAGATTTCTCTGACTACTAAAGGGTAAAAGAGAATAGTGGTGGTTGGGGTGTGCTGGAGTGACATAGTTGGGGCCTTATTACATTCTCTGTGTTTCATTGGAAGTTTATTCTGTAGACACAAGGAATCCTTAGGCATTAGGTTTTGGCAGTTTCCCTGGGCCTAAACAATAGGCAAACTGATAAACACCCTCATGAAGCACTTTGACTATTTATGAAAAATACACATGTAATGACTTATATATTTCTACAAATTCATTGATTGAAAAATATCAACCGGGTGCCCTGGCTCCCACCTGTAATTCCTTTGGGAGGCACTTTGGGAGGCCGAAGCAGGAGGCTTGCTTGAAGCTCAGGAGTTCAAGACCAACCTGGGCAACATGGCGAAAGCCCTTCTCTACAAAAAATACAAAATTAGCCAGGTGTGGTGGTGCACTTGTAGTCCCAACTACTCCGGAGGCTGAGGTGGGAGGAATACTTGATTCCGGGAGGCGGAGGTTGCAATGAGCCAAGATTGTGAGATTGCACCACTGCGCGAGATTGTACCACTGCACCCCAGCCTGGGTGTCAGAGCGAGACCTTGTCTCTCAAAAAAAAAAAAAAATATGTATTGCTACATTTACTAGATAATGCTCTGAATAGAAATAGTAGCTTGATGTACTAAACTAGGTGATAATACAGTCACAGTCCAGATAACTACAGTTTCTCTGTGACACTTTTATATTTCTTAATAGAGACAAGGTCTCTCCATGTTACTCAGGCTGGTCTTGAACTCCTGAACTCAAGTAATCCTCCTGTCTTAGCTTCCTAAAGTGTTGGGATTACAGGCATTAGCCACTGCGCCCAGCCTCTTTGACATTTTTAATAGCTTAACATTTATTAAAGCTGTAAGTGGCTTAAAGTTTCAAAATTCTCCATTGTAAGTCAAAAAATGCCTTAATATTTTTATCCCAGACTTACCCTAAAGGCTATGAATCTGTTCCACCTTTTCTTTGAAGTAGCCACCTGTCTAACTTGCTTGTCTATTTCTTCAAAGAACTCTGGGGAAAACTGTATGATAGAAAAGCAAGGAGTTGGTTTTTCAAATCAGATAAATATGTAATAAAATTCCATTTCTACCTCTCCTAAGACATGTAATTTAACTTCACAAAGCCTCAGTTTCCTCATCTAAAAGATGGAAAAAATAAAATCTGTGTGTCCATGATGTTGAAATAAATTAATGCATATACACACACACACACACACACACGTACACGCACACACACACGTACATGCGCACGCACACACACACACACACACACACACACATACATATATATATAGAGAGAGATGCACACATACCTATGTTTCTTCCTTCCCTCTGAATCCACCCAGACATAGGTAGTGATAAGGGACAAGTTAAGTAAGGCAGCAAATTAGAAGTAGGAAGTTTACATAAGCGTGCTTCTTAGCTTTACTTCTTATGACCATGTTATTACTTGAGAAATGTTAGTTGCAGTCAGATATTCTTTTAAATTCTTATGCATTAATAGTTAATTTTTTTCTCTTTGAAGAATGAAAGAGGACCACAGGGTTTTCCCCGACTTGGATGGGAGATAGTAAAAGAATACATAAGGCATCTTGAATTAGACACTATTAAGAGCAATTACCTGTTCTAGGGAATTCTTCAGCTATGTCCTGAAATGGTCTGGGTTGTTCTGTCTCACCTGTGTCTAATGTTTGTGGTTGTCCTTCCTAGTTGACTTGTTAGGTTTGTTAAACTGGCGTTCCAACTCCCAGAACATTAAACACAACCTAAAGAAGTTAATGGAAGTGGATGGAGGAGAGATTGTTAAGGTATGTTTATATATTCATAGTTAGAAACATACATACATACATACATACATATACCTATTATGCCAATTATACCTAATTGGTTTAACATTTAAAATTAAACCATTCATTGTAAATATAAAACTTATCTACGCTGTTAAACAAGTGTGCCAGTTTGTTAAAAAAATGCTATTTTAAACCTCTTTGATTTAAACCTAGTTGTCCCCAGATTGCTGTGGTATCTATGAAAGCATCAAAATAACCTCTGTGTTTTTCTTATCTTCAGTTTTTGCAAGATACACTAGATGCACTTTTTAACATAATGATGGAAATGTCAGACAGTGAAACCTATGACTTCCTTGTGTTTGATGCACTGGTAAGCAGTTAAACATATTAACTAGTGTTTATTGCTACAACTTTATAGTTTTCAATATTACACTATTATAAGTGATTGTGTGAATATCTTCTCGCATAAATATTTGTTTCCATCTCTCTGGTTATTGTGTTAGGCTGAATTCCTAGAATTACAATTAAAAACAATGACTTATATTTCAGGCCTTTATTTGTTTCCTGTTAGATCTCACTTTTTGATATGCTCTTTCTTATTAGAGAAAATAAGATGTTTTATTTTTATTAGAAATCAGGAATCATTTTAACTCACATTACCATTGTCTGGAGGATTGTTACATGTTGTGTGTGTGTGTGCACTGGTGTGTTTATGCAAGGGAGACTGAATTCACAAGTCAGAGGTGAATCTGAGCCTCATTAGGCAGAATATTCAACCCAGCAGACAATTGAGTTTGTCACACAAAGCACTTAAACCTTCAACCCATTGCAAGAATTGAAATCAGAATAGGGATAAGTGATATCAGAATCTGGGAAGGCCAGAGGTGAGGGTGGAGGGGAAGAAGCTGAAAGGCCCAAAGCAAGCATCATTTTCACCTTGGTGGGGTGAAAGTTCAGGACAGGATTTTACCTGAATGCCACAGCTGAGGAGGAAGGTCAGTTGCAGCTTTAGGGGATTCACCAGCTTGAAGAAACTAGTGAGTTTAAGAAATAATCAGAGTATTAAAGCTATGGTTTAAAATAAAGAAAACGCCACCTAGTTGAGATCCAACTGGTTGGACTCAGGTTTATGGGAAAGAGAGACAGTGGTTATGGATGTTGTGGGACAAGGAAACAGATTCCTGAGGGACAGAGCAGCTGGCAGTGGGCATAGATGGAAATCCCAAATGCCCCTTGCTTTTGACCACTCTGTCTTAAGCAGGGCAGTGTGGCTATTTTAGGTCATGTGCCTAATGGCAGTGCAAGGGAATATACAAGGGGTAATTGGGAGATGAAACTCTGGTGAAGTTGTTATTGGGGGCACTCATAGTGTACCCAGGAGAAAAATGTCGTGGAATGTTTCATTAGCTGCATCCTTGGATTAGAGAAAACCCCTTTCCAGAGCCTCCTTCCTCCTGCCCCTTAGGTTACCTGGGCACCGACTCCCCTGTCTTTGAGATACCTAGTCAGCTCCCTGAGGCCGGGGATTCTGGCTTGAATGGGTTTCTTCACAGCATTTAGCACAGTGCCTGACATGTAATAGTCTCTCTATTTACGTTAAATAAATACAATCCTCAAGACTTGACATCAGCTCTGGAATGGTAGAGTGGGAATGCTGCAGAAAAGATCCGGAGAGAAAAGAAGGCACCGAGATGTTAAAATCCAGCTTGTTGACAGAATACTTGGGATTGTGCAGTGCTGCTATTTCTGTTTTTCACTTTTGGCAGGTATTTATTATTTCACTGATAGGAGACATCAAGTTCCAGCATTTTAATCCTGTACTTGAAACTTACATTTACAAGCACTTCAGTGCCACTTTGGCATACGTGTAAGTATGATCTGAGGGAACTGCGTGTTGTTGGATCTTTGGATTTGTACTTTTAGGGCTGGATTGTTGAGAAACGAGAGGGACCTGTGTTCAGTAAATGTGCCTAGTAAGGCAGAACTCTATTCTAAGCTTCTTGGTGGAAAAAGGGAACCATCTAAATATTCTAACTGTGGAAAGGGGGCTAAGATCAGGGCCTTCCTTCTGGATAAGGTGAAATCTCCTTAAGAATCCAGAATAGGCCAGGCCTTGTTGCTCATACCTGCAATCCTAGCACTTTATGTGGCTAAGGCAGGAGGATTACTTGAGGCCAGGAATTCAAGACCAGCCTAGGCAACATAACGAGAACCCGTCTTTACAAAAAATTAAAAAGTTAGCCGGGTGTGGTGGCACACACCTGTTGTCCTAGCTACTTGAGAGGCTTAGGCAAGATAATTGCTTAAGCCCATGGAGGTCAAGGCTGCGGTGAGCTGTGATCATGCCACTGCATTCCAGCCTGAGTGACAGAGCAAGACCCTGTATCTAAAAATGAAAATTACAAAAAAAAAAAAAAAATCAAGAGCAAAATTAATGACAAATGACCCAACTCAGGATCTTAGAGGTTGGATGTCAGTGGGATTGGCGTGGGGAATCAAGGAGATCAAACCATGAATTAAACAAGACCAAGTTTGATAGAAGAAAAGGTCGTGCCCTCAACCCTGTACCACAAATGCTTTGTAAAATGTATTACTTACAGGATATGAGAAGTTTTCTTTTTCCCGTCTTTTGCATAAGAGGCAGTGGTCTCTACCTTTTCCGTAGTGCAGCCTGCCTTCTATCATTGGTTTATGGGCCCCTGATTAAGGAAAGCAACTAAAGTCCACTCCGTATTCCTCCCCAGAGCACTCACCATGGCATCATATGTACCTGGCACACCCACCCCGTTGCCTTCCAGTTATTGTGCAGAATGTGATAAATAGTGATAGGAATGTAGCTGGATTTGTCGATGATCTTCTTATGACAGTGGCTTAGGCCACATCATGTAGATTGCTGCCCAGTGACCTGTCAGCGAGTACGCTAGTGACGGTGGCCGTTCCACCCAGGAGCCTCACATCCAGGTGGGCGGTAGCTACAGATGAGGAAATCCCATCACTGTGATCAAACCGAGCCAAATACAGCACTCCAGGTGGTAGTAATCTGGGTTTACTTGCAAGATTCGATCAATGCTATATGTTTCCTTTTTTAAAAATAATAATTCGGCCAGGTGCTTGAACCCGGGAGGCAGAGATCATGCCACTGCATTCCAGCCTGGGCGACAGAGAGACTCCATCTAAATAATAATAATAATAATTGTTAATAGTTATATATATGATATATATAACTATAGCTATAATAATAATAATAGTTATTATTATAGGAAAGCTCAAAGATTCCCAGAAGGAAGGTTTAAGATTAAAATATCAGTGCCCTCCAAAGTCTAAGGGATAGCACAAAATGAAGACCATTCCTAGCCCAAAAACTCTAGAAAGACACAAAGAGCAACCTAAAACCCCAGAACAGTTTTATCTATTGAATACTTAGAACCATGAATGTTCCAGAGAGTCTGACTGAGCTCCTTTTTTCTCCATGAAGTTTCTATCTGACTCCATATTGATGGATCCCAAGGGATTGAGGCAGAATAAAAGGAATTAGGCTTCTTTTAAGTCAACTCCTGTAGGCAGGCATAATCCCTTCTTTATGGGAGCATCTGAAGATGTCAGAATTGCATACCAGAGATTAAAATATCCTAGCAATTTGGGTCACTTCGACCATTTCATTTCATAACCCTCCTGTTTAATCCCACAAAGGGAAAGAAACCTTTTCTAGTATTTCTCAACAGAAGGGTAGTTCCAAACCTAGATGGCAGGTGAGGAAACTTAATTGGAAAAGAGTTAATTTTGCTGTTCAGGGCATATTCTAGAAGATATAATTAGTTATGACTTCTACTTCCAGTATGCCACGTTCCCCTCTTAGATAACTTACCCAAGCCTCAGAGTATCCTGTTGCTCATCGGCTTAATTTTTCTTTGTCATTCTTCTAAGGAAACTCTCCAAGGTACTGAACTTCTACGTGGCTAATGCGGATGACTCCAGCAAGACTGAATTGCTTTTTGCTGCATTGAAAGCCTTGAAGTACTTGTTTAGATTCATCATCCAATCTCGAGTGCTCTACTTGAGGTAATGTTAACTGCAGTGAAGATGTTTAGATTATGAGCCGTCACTCTGTGTAGTTTTTCCCTGACTCTGTACACTGGTGTTCAGCTCTGTGAGCAGTTAGCTCTTAGAATTGCCTTATTTCAGAGCTGCAGGGCTGAAGATGGAGGTGGGCTGTGTCTCTGTTGGAGAAGACTCATGAGAAGTTCAGCAAAATTCTGGGGCAGTAATGACCTCAGGACTTGGGGAAGCAGGTTCCTATGGCAAAATTGTACCTAATACAGCAGATGACTTCATGACAATATTGAGTGTGCAAATCTAAGATCATGATCTGCTGTCACTAGCAGAAGAAGCAGTCATCTCGGGGGAGATGTTTCCTGAGATGAGTGTTTCCTTGTTGACACTGTGCTTAGCTACCTGGGCAGCTAAGCACTAAAGATAGGATTATTCCCTGTTTGGATTTCTAGCGTAACAGTTCCATCAAAAATAGAAGAAACCACAAAAGAGCACGTACCTTTGCAGGGAACACTCACAACCCCAGTGACTTTCCTACCCTTCAGAAATAGCTGCATTTCCCAACTGTTAAAATGTGTTTCTAAGGAAGAAATAAAAGGTTTGTAGATTAAGCATATGTATTTTTAAAAGAAACTTTGTTTATTGAAAAAAATAAAAAAAGGCAAACAACCTGCAAAAAGGTTACATATAGTACAGATGAAAGGTTAATAGCTTTCTCAGTTAAAGCTTTTATAAATCAATAAAAGAATGATAAATAGCCAAAATAGAAAACAAAAATGGTAATTTACAAAAGAAAAATTTAAATGGTCAATACATTAAAAAAAATTTCATACTATCAAAAGAATTTTGATACACACACATGCCCACACACACATGCACATATACCATCTTTTACCCATACATTTGAAAAAGGTTAAAAATCTTTGTCCTTTGATGATATTGGGCAAAAATTGGCCCTGTATTTCAATTTTGATGCTAATGGAGATATAAATTCTTCAGGATAAAAATAGTATGAATAAAAACAAAAAAGAAAAATTTTAAGGAAAGGAAAAAGTGTCACATTTGTCCAGTAATACCTCATCTAGAAATGTATCTAATGGAAAAAAAAAATCTATCAGGTATGACAAAAATGAACGTGCAAGTATATACATTCAGTCGTTTCAAATGTAGGGTATGTTAATGAGGAAAGAGGACCATGATAGATTCTTTTTTTTTTTTTTTTTTTTTTTTTTTTTTTTTTTTTTGGGGG